>NC_088866.1:50803932-51103932 GCF_032884065.1 Artemia franciscana | reverse complement strand
TTACAAAGATTTTATTGACTCTTGTGCTATTTTTATCAACTAACAAGAATTAGGCAAAATCGTGGTAAATTAAGGTAAAATATGGAGAAATGTGGTTGCAATTGTGGCAAAATTCTATTTTTCCACAATTTACGGGCTCAATCATTCTCATCAACTGCTCGGATATACTCTTCTTACACTCGGATATAATCTTCCACTCTCCTTACGTACATGATAGCTCTGTGCAACAAGGGCTTTAAATACCCCCTCCCCTCCAGATGTTAAAACAGAGCATTAAACTTCAAAACGAAGTGTTAAAACAGACATATGCTTTAACCAACATTTCTTTGTCATATAATCGTATACAGTTAGCCATTAAAACAGGGAGTGGGGGGCTATCTGCCTTACCCCCCCCCCCCACAAAAAAGGAGAAAAAGTCCGACTCACACAAAGGTAACGAAAATAATTGTAAACATTTTTTTTGCGTTTCGTAAAAAAATGGTTACCCTCCCTCCTGATAAATTACCCTGGATATGGCCCTTTTAGTCATATATAACGTTTTTATGATTCTCCTTCCTTCATGTTGCCTGACGTAGCAGCTATTAAGTGGGTCTTCTACCTATCGATTAAAAAAAATCGAGAGTTAACGCAGAAGTTTTTACTTTTGAAACAATAAAAAGCTTTCCTATTTGATGGAGTAGATAAGTGGTAGTGCTACCAATTACCAATATGTGGTAATTAATCAATTACAATTAAAAACCCATCAATTACCAATATAAGGTAACTTAATATTCCAGCAACTTATATGCAGCTAAAGGAGTATTGGAAGAGTGTTACAGAAAGCTAGTAGAATAGATGGTTAACTGTCAAAAGCAGGTTGTATAGAGAGGGTAGTTAGGATAAATTTGACATGCAAATGATTAATATTCATGAAAAATGAGTAGCCCTCCCCCTCACGACTGGTAGAAAAAATTTTCCTTTTTGGAGAAAAATGGAAAAAATGTAGTATCATGATACCCGGTATAAAAGTTCAGGAGATCTAATCCGTATTCAAACGGGAGTGTTCTAAGTTTATTGGTATAAACCAATATTGACAGCTGTTTTTCTTAGTTTTGTTTTTTTAGAATTCAGGAGAAGTATTTTTTTTTCTTTTTTTAATAGTTACTTCTTATTCAATCGCGAAGTTATAATGTAGTTATTTTGGCTCGTATAGTATTTCGTTTTAGTTTTACTTCTTTTTTCTAAGTTAAAATTTAAGTAAGCTTATACAGCGCTTGAGAAAAATTTTTGCGTAAATTATTTCTGAGACCACATAACCTTTCCATTTTTACATTTTTTTTTATAGATAATTTAAAAATTTCGTAAAAAAAACATTTTAAGATACTAATTGTTCATTGTCTTATGAAAAGTTCTAAACATTTTTCTTAATTTTCATTTGATTTCAATCATAAGATTATACATATTAATCCAGCCCCCTCCGTCCTCTACGTATTTGTCTAATAAGCTTCCCTACTTGTTTCCAAAACTAGTTCATCTCCAATATGTATCTTGCAGGAAAGCAGAAAAACTCATTTTTTCTTTTATAGTGAATTATTTGTTTTTAAAAAGAACGTTTTCTTATGCATTGAAAACATGGCAAAACAACATCCATATGAAAAGCTCTGTTTCGCAGCTTTTTTGAAATCAAAAAAATTAAATACAAACTTTAAATATCCTGAGAACCAAATTGCGAGGTTGCAAATATTTATCATCCCATACTCTTTGTCGGAAAGGGGTAATGTAAGGGCAGCGCTTCGATAAAATTTAAAAACAGCCGATAAGTGAAGTCGGACTCGGAGCTGAAATGAAAAATTACTTTCACCAGTCCAATGATCTATCCATATATCGTTATTTTTGAGTTGGTTGTAGCTTTGAAAACAGTGGGATAATATTATAGATAATTAAGAGATAATTAGATAGATAATATTATAGATAATAATTAATATTTGATGAAAATATACCATAATCATGCTCAGTGTTTGCTCTGATGTTACCCCACTCCTTAATTACTAAGTAAAGTAGCACGCCCTATGCTGCTTTTACATAGCATTTGCTGTATGCATTGAGATAGGCATATAGGGAGGGTTTTGTTTCAGAGGGAATTCGTACAGAGAGCACAATAGAACAAAACTCGACATTCAGGGAAAGGTGAATTACGGCCCCCAAACCCTCTTCAATATCCTCTCTGTATGTACCTCACATGGGTTGATATTATGCGTGATCCTGATTTCCCCCATAATTTCCATACAGAACCCTGGCCTGATTCTTTCCAGATGTGCTGCAGCATTGAACTCTTGTCTAAAAAAAGCAACCTGATATTAAATTAGCTTAAAGTTAGCCTACTATGAATGGGCTAGTTACATTAAAAGAGAATTTATTGTGAGGTGTTGTTTGGTAGAAGCTAAAGCAGAACTACAATTGTAAATTTTAAAGATGTCATTGCGCTAGTGACGGGTTCACCCGTTTTTCTTGCCGTTTTGACAAATCCTCCCCACCCTCCCAATAGATTCATGTGTATGTGGCCTGCAAACACGACTCGCATTAGTTGCAGAATTTCTGACTCCTTAATCATCCCTTAAGAAGTAGCTCAATCCAATAAGCATTATCTTCATTTGCCCTTTCTAGGCGGTATTAACGAACTGGCGTTAAATCAGATATCTGATAAATACTCGCCTTTGTGGGTATGGAAACACCACCCTATTTCTATTTCGATCAGTTTCTCCAAATTTCAACCAAAAAAGCTGGTAAACACCAACTCATGACATCCGATCAAAACTTTGAGGTAGCTATTGTGTTCAAAAATAGTCCCAAGTCAAATAACTGTGCCTCGGGGGTTGACATAATTATTTGCAGCCCGTAGGGCCTAGACAACAAGTTATGAAACTTGACCGTTGTTTACAAATGTCAAAATTCTGGTTTAAGTCCTAAGAAAAAAAGACTTTAGTCCATGCTAGAGTTCAAACTCTTAAGTAAACTGTGTTTAATTTCACCTCGGGTGCAAAACATACACGCAGGATTTTTCTCGAAGGGGTAGGGGAAAACTCCAAAAAAACCAAAACAGGTAATTTACAAGGAAATTAAATGACCCATTTTTATTTCTAGTAAATAAAATGTTCAAAGGTCAATGTGATCAAGTCCGTAAAAACTCAAAAAAAAGAAAAATCATGCCGTTTCTGATTTAATAAGCCAATCATCTGGGTAGGGGAAAACGTTCAGAAATTATTGATGTTTGGTTATATGCTAAAGTATGGAGTTAATTTTGGAATTAGCCCTAATGCTTATGGAATGTCTATAAACTAAAAAAAAAACAAGAATTAATTAAGTAGTTTGACATAAAAAAAATGTAAAAAGTAGATAAGGTCCCATTGCCTCCGCTCCAATTCGTGTAAAGAATAATTGCGTAATCTTATATTGCTTTTTTCCAAACAGCGGTGAAAAATTGTTTTATTATATCCCTACCTTGTGAATGATTGTCCACAACCTATACATGCCTCCTCTGTTTAGCCCTCACATTGTAGAATTTTAGTTGCCCTTCCTCGTTGTTACTGGATTTTGAGTCTGTATATCTGCCCCTGTGCTGTAGGTGTATATTGCTTTGTTGTTTTAGTAGTGGACATGTATTTTATTGTGCAAGACAGCTGCCATTTTATACCTTCTTTCGAAGTTTTATTTTCATTAAAATTCGATCGGTACTTGTTATTGAGATTTTAGGTTTGCCGTTCTTAGGATTAAACTCTACATTTGTTTTTTTTTTTTTTTTTTTGCTCTTGTTTTTGGTTTTGATTCGTTTTTGTTTAAAAAGTATTCCCAGTTTTAACCAGATTTCCTGTGATTAAGGATTATGTCGAGCGAAAGTAGTTGCCAAACAATTTCCATTAGATGGCGATGTGATCCCTCTTCTTTTCTTTTTTTAAAATCATGTAGTTCTGTTGGCCGGATGTCAAAAAGGAGAAAAAAATTATCCAATCAAAAGGATTACATGCTTTCTATTGGCTTATACACCGGGAAAAAGGCACTGAATAAAACGTTAATTTTGCTCTTTCCACGATTGAAAAACTTGGATTAAAATGGGAGAAAGCAGTAAAAACTGGCTAATAAACTTCCGTTAGCCCGTATTATAAAGTAAAATTATATTTTAAGCCTATATAGACTAGGGCTGTCTCAGGCACCATTGCCATAGTAGTTATCATTTTATTTAGAAAAAGGGGTGTTGAGTGGGGATTCGATTGTTGCTACTCTTGTTATTATAGCATCTCTTTTACAGGGGATATGGTTTATGATTACCCTCTTTCAAGATATATTAATAATCAATATATCACAGTATAATCGCTGCCGTCAGAATTGCGCTCTAGTCCCTCCTAATGAGACCAGGTGGAGCCCTAGGATATATAGGAAACTTTGAGTTTTTCATATTGGCTTTATTTGAAATTAATGAACTAACTGTCGATTAGAAATAAGCAAAAAAGTAAACATTTTTATGTATAGCTCAGGACTATATCTGGCCCCATTGGGAGAGAGGGGCTGAGATGTAATTTAGACATAACAATTACTATATTTGAATAGACTATTGAATGCAAAATTTAATAGTGCGTTCTTTTTTTCCTATCTGATATCTACCAGTAAATAAACGTTGACCAAACATAGGCTCGGTGGGTAGCTTACAGTTAAAAGAAGACCTGAAGAAGAAACAAATCAAAAAAAGAATCACCCGCAAAATCAAATCTACTTTTAAGCAGTGTACAGTTGAAATCGCCAATAGCTCGATTGATCAAGACAGTTGATAAAAAAAAAAAATACGAAAAAATATCAGTAGGAAATGGGGTAGTTTATAAAAAAGGCAAACTATGTCACACTTTGAAGGATTATCCGAAATGTCCGTTATCAACGAATGCACACTTCTATTATTTGCAACTTGGCTGGAGATGTCTTCAAGGTGGAATCTTCTGGTGACTACCAGCGTTGATCTCACGTAGAGCAAAAGATCACCATAATCTTAGATAACTTTCCTGGGTAGATGGAATGCTGCATATCCCTCCAGTTTCTGTGCTCACAGTAATTCAATTTTGAGATCCATGTTACAGTTTGACCATTGAAGTCAAATGGACAGTTACGACCAGCCAACAGATGAGACATTAAAAACTCCCATTTTCTATAATTCCACCTACCTTTTGTAGAAAACATTAAACACCCTGTTGGTGACTAGAGAAAGGAAAACTGTCTTGGAAAAGTCAGAAGATGAGAAGTAATAACAAATCGAATTGGCTACTGGGTCGTCAACTTGTCCAACGCTGGCACTGCCACGACTAACACCAGCATGACTAGAATTAACAGAATTAGCTAGAGAAAACTTTTCAGAAAAGAAAAGTCCGTGTCATCTCTAACTGAAAATATTGGTTATAGCTAGATTATTATATTTTATAACTATAGGAGAGGAACTTAGGGATGTCAATATTACTGGTACCCTTAATCTTATTATATTACATGTTGTTCACTTATATAGGATATTCCCATTTTGGGACCCCGTATTTCTTAGTCCCGACTTTGATTTTGCATAGGACAACAGTTCCAGATGCGACCTTGTTAAGGTTTCAATTGCCACATCTTTGTACGTCTTTGTTTTGGCGTAACAATTGCTGATGTAGGGGCTGTACATTATGCGGATGAATGCTTTACATCCGATTGAAATTCGGAAACTTTTTTAATTAATTTTTGTTAGTTTTTTGATTGCAAAAAGTTTCAAGTTTTTAAAAAACTCCTTATTCCAAATTATTATTTTTTTAAACATCAAACTTTCATCAAAGTATCAAAACTAGTAACAAAGTAACAATATCAAAGTACCAAGTTTCAAAGTAAAGAAAAGATCGAAGTTAACAAGGTATCAAAGTAAACAAAGTATCAAAGTAACAATAAGCAACTTGCACAACTTACAACCCTTGCACCGTAAATCGAAGTTGTGTGATTATTGACATAACCGGAACGGATCCGCTCTCTTTGGGGTAGTGGGGGGGGGGGTTAATTCTGAAAAATTAGAAAAAATGAGGTATTTTTAACTTACGGTTAATAATACCATGGACGACTAATACATGGACGACGAGAAATTAGAAAAATACCTCATTTTTCTAATTTTTCAGAATTAACCCCCCCCCATCTACCCCAAAGAGAGCGGATCCGTTCCTGTTATGTCAATCAACACACAAAAGCAGCACAAAAGTTGCTTTTATTTATTCAAAGGCCAAGCTCTGTGATATGGTATGAGGTGATAAAAGCCAAAGACTAAATCATTTACTAAGTTAATAAGCAGTCGTCCATGGCTGCCAAAGTCCAAAACTAGTTCCAGATGTAGTACAAGGGAGTATGCTAAGACAATACAATTAAGATAAAAAAAAAGTAAAATCAGAATTAAATTGGAAGAAGGATCAGGTGAAACTCCGATTACATGTGAAATCAGTCATTTTGTTAAATAGTAATATCATCCTCATCATTTTTTTTCATTTTATTAATACTAAAACACTATTATAAACGTATTGATTATAAACGTACGGATGTACATACATGATATACGGATTTACAGTTGCTGTATACAGTCTTTTACAATAGGTATGGGTCTAGTATTGGTGGAAACCCTTCCAATTCTTTTAACTGAAGCCAAATTGGAATGTGTAAGCGCAATCCCTAGAAATTTTTCCTTATGCAAGAAGAGGAGCTTTGGTTTAATATTTTCTTGGGGTCCGTCCTCTTGTACTTCGAATGCTATGGTCTGGTTACTGTAGTCTTTCTGATCAAGGTGATCATTCAACCGGGAAAGTTCAAGCTTAAAGGGTTTTACAATGGTTTGCAGATCTTTAATAATAAAATCCAGACTTGACTTAGCTGATCCTAAAGCAGATATGTGAGACTATTATAATGTTCAAAAATGTGTTGAAAATGCTATTGATTTCAATTCTTGTCACAGACAAGATTCTTAAACGTAGCTTTCATATTATCCAGTTCAAAGGACTCTGCTATTAACTTCTTTTGGTCTTTATTGTCTTGATAAGCATAAAAATTTGTTCTGGTATGGATCCACTTCCAAAAAAACATGGTTAAGCTATCAGACATGACTTCACGATTAGGGAGGTTTGGGCTGTTCCTCATATTGTTGTCAGTTCGTATCATTGCTAGTCTAGAAATGGCCTATCTGTATAAAACTAAATTCAATTATCCATAGATGGCGTTAAAACTAAATAAGGAACTGCCTTAACAAAATATTAACCAAACTGCTTTAAAAAAAAGGCTCGTAAAAGATAGCCTCCTCGGGTAACATAAGATTTCTATCAGTACATAATCAGAAAGGTTTTAATTTTTTTAATTAATTTTGTGTTTTATAGGGAATATTGAGGGGGATGCGGCTCTAAATCAAAAACTACTAGGTGCATACAAGCTGTCCAAAGGGATACAAGCTGTATTGATCTCAGAAACGGTTACAGAATTAAGTTAAAACTTTAAAGAAATGCTAAGGGCATCTGATGTTATGCAAAATCAAAGGACACAATGTACATAAGGGTTGTCAAAACGACAAAAATAAAATATCAAGGACAATTAGAGGAGGGTATCAAGTTGATACATTCAGAGAATGTTGGGAGAGGTATTGGTTTTAAAGACACTATGTGTGTTCTACTTGTCAAAGTGCGTAGCTACAATATCTCAGGAACGGCTAAGATTGATAAGCTGAAACTTCCAAGAAGTGCCAATTAGGATGTTGAACTGAATCAAAAGACAGCATGTGCACACTGGTTATCAAAATATTATGTATGCAATATCTCAGAAATAGTTAAGGGTGTTATACTGAAACTGTCAGAAAATATATTTAACTTAGTCAAAATACAACTATATGCATCCCGGTTGTCAAAAAGGTATATCTTAGGATCGGCTAATGGTATTTAGTTGAAACTTTCAGGGAAGGTTTTGGGGGATTACAGATAAATCAAAAAACATTATTTGGATCTAGGCTGCCAAAAGGTTGCACGCGAAGCATCTCAAAAATGGCTAGGATATTAAATTTGAAATTTCAAGGAATGTTGAGAAGGATGTTAAACTTGACCAAAAGTCATTGTCAATCCGACCAAAAGTCATTGACAATCCGACCAAAAGTCATTGACAATCTGACCAAAAGTCATTGTCAATCCGACCAAAGGTCATTGTCAATCCGACCAAAAGTCATTGACAATCCGACCAAAAGTCATTGACAATCCGACCAAAAGTCATTGACAATCCGACCAAAAGTCATTGTCAATCCGCCCAAAAGTCATTGACAATCCGACCAAAAGTCATTGACAATCCGACCAAAAGTCATTGACAATCCAGATTGTCAGAATGGAAATTTTTCCATGCCACACCTAGTAAACACACGTCAAAATCGCAAATAAAAATTTTTCCAGATTCAGTAATAGAGAAAGCTGAGTGATGTACGTAACATGCATATGTAATATTTTGAACATACTACAAGGAGGATTCTTTTGAGTAATTTATTTCTAATTACTATTGAAACGAAATATTATTTCAATTTCAAGGAATTCAAGGAAATTCAATAAATTTATTTCAATTTCAAGGAATTGAATATTGAAATATTGAATATTGAAATATTGAATATTGAAATATTGAATATTGAAATATTATTTCAATTTCAAGGAATTCAATAAATTTGAAATTGCAAGGAATGTTGAGAAGGATGTTAAACTCGACCAAAAGTCATTGTCTGCATCCAGATTGCCCACACGTCAAAAACGCAAATAAATTTTTTTCCAGATTCAGTAATAGAGAAAGCTGAGTACGTAACATGCATATGTAATATTTTGAACATACTACAAGGAGGATTCTTTTGAGTAATTTATTTCTAATTACTATTGAAACGAAATATTATTTCAAGAACAGTTCCAAACCTTGATTTCAAATTGATCAAAAAATAAATTATCAATTAATACAATAATTATATTGAATTCAATGAAAGTTAACTTTCAGATCGCTACGCAATTTAAGAATTAGGTTAAATTAGATGTCTACGCAATTAAATAAGAATCAAATGTTTTACTTCTTAAGCTGAAAACGTGAAAATCTTAAAAATTTTCATGTGGTATAAATCTTTGACAATCAAAAACAAGCAGAAATTAATTTTTTAAACTTTCCGAAAAATAAGTTTTTTAGACAAAAGTAAAGAGTCATATTAAACTTAAGACCAGCAGAAATAAATCCTATAATAATTTCAAACTCAAAACAAGCAGAAATTACTATCAAAGAATAAGGGAAATGCAAAACTAACAGAAATTAAAATAAGCGACTATATCAAACGTAAGATAACATATACTGATACAAATAAATAAATAAATCTTAAACGAGTAAAAATTAGATTAAATATTCAAGTCAAACTTAAAATGAAGAAGAATTACTACAAACTGGAGTTTGACTACTGCCCTCTTCCACCTCACCTAACCATTAAGTTCTTAAGTCTACTGCAAAAATTGGGCTTTACTGAAAACCAACTATATTATAAATATTTTGTTTTATATTTTAATATTGAAAAAAAAGCATGTGAAATTAAATCCTGAATCGCCGATATTTCCAGAAATTGATGTCTTTATATACTAAATATTCAGTTTATTTTCATTAGATCTTTCCAGTCTTGATTATTATAGTGATTCACTTTTTATTCTTTGTCGATGTTTGAATAAAATACCACTGTTGAAAATACACCTAGTTTTCAATAAAACACAAATGACGCAATAGGCCATATAACTTATATTGTTAGGGGAGAGAAGAGGGGCAGTAGCCGAAGTCCTGTTTGTTACAATTTTTGGTCGTTTTAAGATTGAACTAATCTGCAATTTAGTTGTATTCGTTTTAGATTTATTTATTTATATAAATTACATAAAATTACGCATAAAAATTATGCCGTTTCTGATTTAATAAGCCAATCATCTGGGTGGGGGAAAAACGTTCAGAAATTATTGATGTTTGGTTATGTGCTAAAGTATGGAGTTAATTTTGGAATTATTTATATCAGCATCAATTATTTTCGTTTTTGGTATGATCATTTCTTTTTATTTGTGTTTGTTTTGGGCTTCATTTATTTTTGAGCTCCATCAATTTTGTTTATGTTTTTTTCTCACCTGTTGCTTCCTGGCCATGGAGCCTTACGGGGGAGATTATGTTGCAATTGTTTTTGTTGTAAATTTATTGATAAGTAGAAGAACTCAGAAATACAACCGCTCAAGGTACCAGGCCTGAATGCAGAAAAAATCTATGTGTCTTTCTTAAGTTTGCCGATGACATGTGTACTATGATCGTTAATGACAAGAATCGCCTTCTACAAATTCTTGATGAAATCAACACGAAGGCAAAACATGTTGGGCTTAAATCATCGCGATCAAGACCAAATGCATCGCGACATCCAACTCAACACTTTAGATCAAGCGTCGTGATGAGGAGTTGGAGCAAGTGGTGAAATTTAAACACCTAGGAATGGCGAATAAGAGCGTGGGATTCTTGCCTTTGAAAAATGAATGTCTCCAAAGAATCCTTAATATACACTGGAAAGATTGGGCCTCAAATGTTGAGATCCGAAAAATGATCAACCAACCTCCTTTTACAAATACCATCCGTCAATATCGATGGCAATATTTTGGCCCTGGCTTGATAATGGGTGACCTTAGAACTACCAAGGCAGTGTTCCAATGACAACCTGTAGGATCGAGAAAGAAGGGCCGTCCCAAGAGCACACTACGCCGCACTTGCCGGTCGGATCTCTGCTCTCTTAACACATTCGTGCAGCCCGATTGGAGAGATGTGCTGGTGGCAGCAGAGCATCGTGAACATGGAAACTCCTTGTCAATACCATATGTATTCTGGATGCACATGAGGGTCGAAGGGCTCTAAGATAAGGTCTCTGTCTAGTAAGCCTGTTATCCTTGGAATTCTCAGTACTTTTACCAATTGTTCGTATGATTTCCTGAATTTAAACTTAATCGTCTCTTCCTATTGAATAGATTTCTGGGTACATGCCCACCTGAGTTATGAGAACCAATAGAAAAGGGCCTTCGGGCCGTTGTGCTTCTCTACTTCTCCAGATGGTTATAAGTTTCCCGTGTTCTCCTCTATCTACTGATATAATTTGATACTTCTCTAGCATTTTTTTTTTCTGAACATCCTAGTCTGGAATATTTTATAAGAACATTATATATATATATATATATATATATATATATATATATATATATATATATATATATATATATATATATATATATATATATATATATATTATTTAATTATTTTCGTACATTTCATATCAACGTCCTACGTTTTTCATACAAAATTTAAAACGTTCTGCCGTTTTTATACGTTTAACTCTTTATCTCTTGAAATAAATTCCTTAGTACATTTAAGGTAATCCATTTTGTCATTCTATCAAATAGACAAGGCTCCAGTAAATTGAAACACGAATGTTAAAAAATGTAAAACAAAGTAAAAAAAGGGTAAAACCTGAGGTTTTTGGATTCAATTTTCAAGTATGAAAATTGATGCACAAGGAAGTCGATTTTAAGTCAAGGTGTTTGCAGAAATGTAAAAGGATTGAAATTGGCTTCCTAACATAAATTTTAGTCTCAGGCTTTATCCCCAAAAGTTAGGTTCACCTTCTTTTTCAAAATTAACATTGAGATAATTTTTTTACTTAAGCTATGGTTCTGTCAAAAGATCCTTTCTTTTAGACAGTAAACAGGAAAATAAAAGTATCTAAAATTGTTTAAAACTTGGTAGGAGTGAGAGCCATTAATAAAGCCAGGTAAAACTTCCTGTAGTAGCGCAGTGGGTTTGATCTCAAGTTGTTTTTTTTTTTTTTTTTTTTTTTTTTTTTTTTTTTTTTTTTTTTTTTTTTTTTTTTTATACGGGACTTTCGGCAAATCCTGGAAGGAAAAAAAGAATAAAGACATTTTTGGTTTTTCCACTTAGCAACTTTATCCGGAAATCTTTTCTGATGGAAAACTGCAACAAGGAATTTTACTGCAAATAATCACTTTGTTTTAGGTATCCCCATATGATTGGTGTTACACTTGGTGGAAAATAAAATAAGTTCAAGCTGTGGCAATCAGTATTTATAAACGATGCAAAACTGAACTTATTCCTTGCTCCCTATCAAAGCCTTAACTGCTCAAAGCAACGACAAAAACAAAACAAAAACGCACTAAGTATATGGAACAGACTTGCATCAGATGTGACGGTATAGCATTGCCTATACTAACGAGCCATCAAGCTTCAATAATTTATTATTCGTTATAATTTTTACCAGACGCAACAGGAATAAAATTCCGATCCCTGGAGTGTATTGTTACAGCTGATTTAGAAATCTAGGTCTTACTTGACTTACTTAAGTCTCCTGCCGGGCGCTGCTCTGCGTAGAGAGTGACGTCTGCCTCCTCCATCTGTTTCTGCCCATGGCGAGTATTTGCTCTTCGCCCTGTCTGATGTTTGCCATCGTCAAGAACTCGGACAGGCTGTCGGACCAACGTTTCTTCGGTCAACCCTGAGGTCGCGTCCGACCGGCTTTGATAGGGTTGAAGCCGTATATCGTCTTTGCGGGTAGATGTGGTGGCATTCGAACATGGTGGCCCGAACATGGTCCCGTATATAGAAACTCAGATCAAACCCACTGATCTTCTACATGACGTTTTATCATCCGTCTTAACCCTCAACTACTTACTAGAACACTGGAGAGCCTTGGATCTAGGATTTTCCTCAAAGTTCATTATATATTCCCTATCTATTGTAAAATCGAAAGGACTTGTCAAAAAAAAATAAAAAGGTAGATGGATAGAAAGGTAGAATAAAAAGAAAGAAAAAGATAAGAAATAAATTTTGAAATCAATTGTTCAATCAATATTTTCTAAAACATGAGAAAGCCCACCATCTGAATTTTTACCAAAAATCAGAATAGATCCTAGCTGTTGTGCATTGAAGATTTTATAGACGAAGAAGAAGAATATGTAAAGAAGAAGATTCAACAAAAATAAAAATAAAATATGAAACCTAGTCTTCTTTGAAAATTATTTGTTGAAAAAAAATATAGACGTAAATTCAATTCCTAATATACTGTATTTTATATTACTTGAAAAAGTAATACAAAGGAAAAGATCAACACGACGTAAATACTTAATAGTAAAAAATTAGATTGATACAAATGCACAACAAAACAAATTCAATAGATGCCTCTGCTTTCAAGTACCTTACACAATGTGGTCAAATTCATAAAAAACAACCCATATTCAATGTCATGAAGTATCACTTCTAAGAGCAGATTTTTCTTATACCAATTCATTAACATCAAAATATCTAAGTTAGAATTAGCCCATTTTTGGCTTTAAACAACCATAAATTGTGACCAGTTTATTGACTTAGAAAATAATAAGTGTTTTTCACTGAAGAAGTATGTTCAATTGATTTAATTTTTTTTTATCGTTTTGAGCCAAAAATTAGTTTGTATTGACTCGGAATTCCGTGAATTTTTTGATTTTTTTGGAAAAGAATGACATCGTTATGACATGTTAACGATATCGTTGACATAGACTGTGTTTTTCTGTAAACTGTTGCTTTGACCCTATATTTGATATTTTATATACAATTTAATATTTTTGCATAGGAATTGAGGATTAGCTTCTTTTGAAAAGAAATATACTTGCCTGGCTTTTTTTTCATTTTCATTATTTATAGGGTTTTATGTTTTTCTGTTTTTAGTCTCTATTTAAGAAGAATAATGGTGATGAATATTCAGTATCCCCCTTTCTCCCACCATGCACATTTAAGTTTGGATCTTTAATCCATGATCTGCGCAACATTTTTTCAGATATTTGGGATGGCAGGAATTCGAACCTTTGGGGACATGACTAAAATTTCGTAGAGTAATTCTGATCGTGAGGTTAACGCACACAAAATCAATTCATCACTCACTCCCTTAACTCACTCCCTTAACCAGCTTTGTAATGTTGACCTTTCATTCATTTGAACACAAGATTTTTCCCGATATTTGAGGAGGCAACGTTTGGGATTTTCGGGGCTCACAGCCAAAATTCGAGGCTATTGTTTGACAATTAGAGCAATACACGGGGAAATCAACGCATCAATATTTCCTTCTCATAACAGAATTTTAATGTTGGTTGCGCGCAACAAATTTTCAAACATCTGAGATGGTAACACTTAGAACCTTTTGGCACATCACCAAAATTTCAGATAATTTAATTATGATATTACCTCAAACGTAGTAAATACATCAATTCTATTGACAGGGTTGTTTGTTACATATATGACCACAAATATATAAAACCTCATTTGTTAAAATCATCACTTTGTACGAAAAAAGGCACAAAAACACAAATATAAGGACGGAATGTGTAAGGGCAGAATGAATGCAAGAATCATATTTATTACACCCTAAATTGTAAAAAGGCAACCATGACAAGGACATTAAGACAGGGAGGGGGATTTGCCCTCAAGCCTCTCTGCAAAAGTTTTCCATCCATATTTTCTTCGCTAGGCTTCTCATTTATTTAGTTTTGTTTCACAGGGTTTCCACATATTCTTCTTTTTTCTTTCATTTACTATTATTCTAAAAATGTTTTTTAGCCAAAACTATAGGTCAAATAGCTATTAAATTATTAATGGCAAATTGACAAATTTTCACAGAATGTCTTTTGATTTATTCAGTCAAATTGATTATTAAGAATTTTCTTTTGGAGTGTTTTGCCCTTTTTAGGCATTAAAATGTATTTTCATGGCTATTATGCAAAAACTAAAGAATAATTGCAATTGAGCCAGGAATTTTTACAACCATTTCTGTTTCTTCTCATCAAGCTGACCACATTCTAGGGTAGTGAGTGGTAAGGTAAATTAATATCGCCTGTTGTTAACCTTACAAAATATAACACTAATTATATAGTTTTGGATATTAACTCATAACACTCAAATAAAATTATATGCGTTAAACTTTGGAAAGCGACCCCTCTTTCAAAAGAGTTTCCGTAATTAATTATCCAGAATGAGTGCCATGAGCCAATCAAGATAGCAAAGTAAAGGTGGATGGCAGCTAGATAGAGATAGATGGAAGCTAGATAGAATAAACTATGGGACACTGGGAAAGGTTCGTTCCAACGATTACCCAGTAAATGTATCTTGTATCAAAAAAAGTTTGTCTTTTTTTCGAAAAAAAAGTTTGTCTTTTTTTTTGAAAAGAAGTTTGTCACATATCACACTTTAACAAAAGCAATCAAAATTCAAGCCACACGGAATGTCTAAAGGGATAATGGATGTGAGATTCAAAATTATTACATCCTAAATTCAGATAGCACAATGAGTAAACAACCTAACAATCAATGTTGGAACACTAAATCCTTAGGCCCTTAAACCAATGCATATACTAATTAATAATTTGAAAACAATCCTATTAAGACACTACATTTCATTAAGGGTTTATTCAGCAAAGTACTTATAGCGATTTTATGTCAAGTAGGAATTATAAATCACAACCGTCTCACAAATGGTCACAATTGTCAATATGACGAAAATAGAAAAAAAATTCATTGTTATCTTCTTCCCTAAGAACAAAAGTAGTTTGGTATTAACGGAAGAATTAATGTCTCAGTTGCTCAACGACCAATTCGGTGGGACTCTTATTTTTCCACGAAGAAACAACGCGAGGAAATTTTCCTAAGTCTGCCCCCCCCCCCCCATCCCTGTAAGAGAGATGGCTTTTTCTTAGTGGGCTCAATACTAAAGAAAACGTGCATTTTCAGAAGCATATACCGTGGCCTTTTCCCATTTTAATATGATCTACTGGGTTTTTTCTTTGGGCTCTTACATGATCCCTTGAGGAATCTACCATAACTCTTCCGTGCACAGATTAACGAATAATATCGATTCAGGGTTTTCTATTATTTACAAATAATACCAACAAAATGGAAATCATTTTTGACACTTTATGCACGTAGCAAATTAGAGGGAAATCTTGTACTTTAATATAGAAAGCAGTGAAAAAATTTCAATTTTTTTTTCTAATTCTGGTCAGAACCAGCATGTATTTCCAGAAATCCAAAATTGGTTCAAAATTTTTACAACTTAATCATCTTTTTTATAATACCAAAGGGGGCAGTGAAATCCTAATGAGCCTTTTATCCCCCCTCACCTCTAAAAAATACTGCAAAACAAAATTTAAAACCACGTTTTAAAGAACACGGTTAGTTTGCCCTCAGAGAGCCAGTTACTCCCCCAATCTTGAAAAAATCTCTAGTTATGTCCACAAAAATAAGCTGAACGACAAAGAACCATTCTTCTTGAAAACGCAAACTAAACCAAAAAAGACTTTTACGATGCTGGCGCCAAGAGCCTAGGGGGTCTCTCGGCCTAGGCCTCACCCTAGGGGGACAAATTGCTCAAGACGATTTCATTATCTATATCAAAGAAGCAGTGAAATCCAAGACAGGCTATCACCCCCCCTCAATTACAAAAAACTTCAAAATGTAGTTAAGTTCTGAAAAAAGATAGTTATTTTACCCCTGAGATAGCTAGTCCCCTCCCCTCAAGAAAAATTCTAGGTAAGTTCATAGAAATAAGCTGAATGCCAAACTGCTATTCTTCTTAGAAACACAAACAAAAAATCTTGCTACGATACAGGGGCCTTAAGGTGTCTAGGCTTTTAAATAGGCTCCTTTCTAGGCTACTTTCAGATCCAGACACGTTAATTCGACACCATATTTATTTCTTAGGCTTTTCTGTTTGCTGTCTTTGTTCAATATTAATATATTGTCTGATAAGCCTCGATATTTCATGCGCTTGATCTGTCTGTATCCTTGTGATTCTCTGTTGCATAAGGTTTCCACATTTCATATCTAAAAATAAGGCACCATCTTCTGACTTGACTTTCCGGGTTGAAATGACCTCAGAAAATGGGTAGTGTATCAACGTTTCCTGGAAGTAAGATAAAAAAATGAGAAGTGAATTTTACGTAATATATACATCTTACTAAAAAATACAGAAATGACGATGATTACAACTAAGATAGAAAAAAACTGTGTGAGTAGGCTAATATATTCACTGTAATTTATCAGACGCAAAAAAAACAATACATTTGGATGTTGACCAATTCTTTTTTTCTATAGTTTTTTTTTTATTATAAATGTTTTATTGAGAGCATTAGTTTCTTTTCCCCCTTTTTTACTTTTTAAGTAAAAGCCCGTTTATTCTTTTAAAGTAAAAAAAATTAATGCCAATACAACTAAATCTAGAAAAATTACACAAAAGGCTTTTTCTTGTGTGAATCAGGACATGAGGGATTTCATATTCACGGAGGAATTTTTCGTGGGGACAGTGGACACCTTTCTCATGTCCAAGATTCTTTCCACCGAGGAAAGCTCGCTCTCCTGGTATTGAAACTTCAGACAAGCAGAAAAAAAGTTATATAAAGACTCAAATTCAAAACGATGCCTGATTAACGATTAAAAAGTCAGTTTTTGTTATAGACAAACCAGACAAAGAAGATAGTAAGTGATTACAGCCAATAATCACCCTGATTACTACAGTAGGCTAAGCTTATCATGTACATTTTGTATATATGATGAGCTATTTCATAAAATATATTGGGACTTTATTTCTGGGACTTTTGGGACTTCACTAATATTTCTACGGACGCGGAAAGCTTTATTTTGGGTTTGGATCTGTTTTGATTGTTTGTAAAGCTTCATTGCATTTATAACAAGCCGCACAGAAATAAAGTAAGGTATTTCAGTCTCTCGTCTTACCAGGGATGTAAATTTAAGGGGGCGAATTTATCCCTAGAGTTTGAAAAATACCTTCCCCTTTGCATCTTTGTTTGAAAAACACAATCTCGAAAAATTAAACAAAAAATGTTTTTTCTTGTGTTAATCAGTGTATAGTGGGATATCATTTCTGCGGTGGGGGGGGGAGGAAACCGGAAACGTAAGATCTTTCAGCCTTTCGACTTACCGGGGGTGCAAAATTAATGGCAGCGAATTGATCCCTAGAGTCTGAAAAATACCATCCCCTTTGCATCTTTGTTTTAAAAGCTGAATATCGAAAAATTAAACAAAAAGACTTTCTTGTGTTAATCATTGTATAGGGGGGATGTCGTCTCTGCGGTGTGGGAGGGGTAATTTCCAATGGGGGTGATATACCGGATATCATTTTTTTGTCTAAAATTCACTTCGTTGAGCAAAGGTCGGTCCTATGGTACTAGTAGTAATAATAAGTAAAAATAGGTTAATAGTACAAGAACAATGAAAAATCAATTTACTTAATTGTTGAAAAATTTAAGCCAAAGATTTCTTGAAGAACAAATTTTCTCAAAAATCCAAAAAATCCTTAAAAAATCCAATCCACTCATTGCACCTGGATTTCTCAACTTGTAGCTTTTTCATTTTACTGGTTTATTCTAATATGTAGAGTTAGATCTTATCTACATTATGCAGATGTAAAAGTCCCTACAAAACTTGTGATACTGGGACAGTGTCACACCTGTGACATCTGAGACCTGTGAGCATACTCTGAGAATTTTAAGATCAAGAGTTGAAAATTACTTTAGGTAATTTCTGTAATTATCAAGGTAAATATTTAGGCAGGATTTTGTTGTTTTAATTTAAATTTGTTTGTACAGCTTTTTAGCTGCACAAAGCACAACATTAAAACTTATATTGGACTACGACATTTTACATATAACACAACTTATAGACAACCGAATAATCATACCAAAATACAGTACTTACATGGGTGATCACATCGAGGAAATGGACACCTCGCTTATTCAAGGCCAAAATATGCTCTGCTCTTTCCCCTGGTTCCGCTACCCGTTTCACAGCAAAGAAACTGGAGCCAAACAAAGGCCATTTTTGGAGGATTTCTGAAAAGAAATGAATCATATGATTTGTCAAACTTTTTGTTCGTAAAAAGCAATGTTTAACATACAAAGGGAGAGGGGGGTTGCTACAACGGAAACCATAAGGATATGACGTAATAATATGTAGTTGACCCATGGTTAGTTTTGAATTCATTTGAGTTTTTTTTTTCAAAATGGAATCCATTTTGAGTTTTGTAAAGGTAAAAATACATCACGAGCTGACTCAAAGTTATGGGCTGTAAATGACGATGAGCAAAAGAACAAAAACAAAGCCTTAAAAGAGCTAAAACGTAAAAGCTGATTTTTTTCCCCCCTAAAATTCGAGCAGGGGAAAGGAGCCAATTCATGGTAATGTAGAAGGAAAGGCAAAAATGTTATAAAATGAATATACAACGAAAGGACATGGCGCATCTATGGCGCCCCGGGTTTAGTGTCCTGGTAGTCCAGGCGACGACGAACAAGTTCCGCCAGAATTCGATAACAATCACAGAATACGACATGGAAGAGAACAGAGATGCCAGACGTACCCAACATCACGAGGGCTGCGAGGGAGAGGACTTGACGCCATTTCTCGGGAAATAAAAAGACATTAAATAATATATCAAAGAGAAAATGAAAAGGTCCTAAAATTCCCTTCCCTAAAAACGGCTTCGAAGGGACGTATAGAAAATTATATTGCGGCTGTTTCCTTCTTTCTAAGCAATAAGATGTCTTCAACCGCAGGTGAAAGGAAAAAGTAATAAAATAGAAGGAGTTTCAAAGAACAAAACAACTGGTTTGTTGTTCATTATAATGTATAATTTGTGACTTTTTTATAAGTTTATTATTATTATTTTATGTATAACAATTATACTTTATGATTATATAATTGTAATTTTATTATATTATAATTATGTATGCATTATATTATAATCATATGTTATAAATATATCTATATTGTTACCGGTAAACCGAAAACTGATCTAAAAATGATAGAGAGGGAGTATGCAATAATGATTATGAAGAAGGCTCAATGATATGTGCTAGACGTGACGGAAGTTTTTAAAACTAGAACTTACGGTTTTGTTATGTTGTTTTAAGATTATATATTGTGTACTTTATTCTAAGCATATATTACTTTCTCAAAGCTTATGATAGCTTAAGTTATTAAGCTTAAAAATAATAGCTTAGAAAGGCATGTTTTGTGACTTGCTTGCATCATGCTAAGTAATTTGGTGTGCCTCCACTAAGCACGTTTTTTGTGTCGGGGCAATGTTTCCCCAATCAACGTTTCTAGTATGGTTTCCCAAAGAACTTGATTAAGCTTAAATATCCAGACACACTTTGTGGCAAAGGTGTCAAAAATCCTTGCCCCCCTCTGCACATTTTTATGAATTGGCGCCCCAGATTGTGGCCCAATTTAGAGCACATTTTCCAAGAGGATCCGTCAGTTGGACTTTGACAGAAGATATCCCATTAGTTTCTACTTTTGTAAAGGTAGGGCTATAAATCAAACTTGGACTAATTGCAGGTAAATCCGAGACAACACTGGCTATTTTTTGTTCGCTTTTAACACCTACCAAGGATTACCCAAAATGTAATTATAGCTGCCGCTCCCACAAACCCGACTTTAGATCAAAGTTCAATTTTTACAGCACAATCATTCAATAAAAAGATATTATTTGCTCTGTGTTTCGAAATGAAGCACAATAAATTGTTCAAAATGAACTTCCATCTCTGCAACAGCATCCACACTAACAGTTTTATACTTGTTTTGTATCTTTTTTCTAACTTTTTTTTTAATAAATATTTGGACTAAAGTCTTATCCACCATCAAATTTGATGGTAGATACCAAGTTATTCTGGTCGAATGCATAATCAAGAATACATATAACGTCTAAAAAAGGGAAAGGTATGTGATATTAAATCAAGACTTAACGACTGGCCGTTCCCCAGCGAGGAAGTTTTGGAGCTTTTTGACTCCACTGAATGTCCCTTTGTCCTTGTATCCTGAGCTTTTTTACTCCATTGAATATCCTTTTGTCCTAATAGCCAACAAAGATGCAACAATATGCATGATCTGTGTCGGGTTATTAACCAACAAAGTATAAAAACACTAGGTAGGCTAGTTCCCAACTACTGGTCTGACTTTTAACTGACATGCCCTGAAAGAACAAATATACTCTAGACGAGCTCAGTGGTATAGTGGATTAGTTCAGATAGATTTCCTTATTTCCAGTGGAATGAGAGTCTTTCCTGGCTATAGAGCCTTACGGGGAGACTAAGTCGCAGTGTTTGTTGTAAATTTATTGATGAATGAATAAATTCTGACCTTTGAATTTTTTTTTCAATTTATGGCAGATTTCATAAATTTGTTTGATGATATTTATATTCTCACCTACTACCACAAACGAAGCCTTTTCGTTTTTTTCCCTCATAATTATTTTTACACAAATTCGGCAGTCGTAAACTGAAATAGAAGGGGCTAGTCCAAACTGATCAATGGAAGGAAGGGGGCTGGATGACATGGAAACTGAATCGTTAATAACGCTGAGCTTATCAAGGACAAATTTTCTGCTTTAGAGCTTATTAGTTGAAAATAAAATTTGATTTACTATTGGATTTCTTGGATTTTAAATTATACGTGATTTGGGCAGAGAAGTAATAGTTAATTCTACCAGAATTTGAGCTCTTTGTCTTCATCTAAGTAGATTACCCAAGAACAAGTCAATCTAAAAAAAGAAGATTCTGAATTAGTTACAAAAATCTATTAGTTTAAAACTTGTCTACTGTATGTTTTCTTTTTTTTGCTTTAGATTAATTGACGCTGTTGGCATTTGCCCTTGAATTTTTTTTTATATATATACGGCTACATTATTAATCGAATAATAAGAACATAATTTTAGTTTTAAAAATTTCAGTCTTCTAAATTTAGTTGTCCTCTTATAATTTTTGTCATCTCCTAAAACTTTTGAAAAGTTTTAACAGGAAAATTTCACCTGACATAGGTTAGGCCAGTGAGGACGCTGAGACTCTACATAATTTATTTAGTGATTTTAGATTGGAAATTTCCTTTATCGAAGAGGTTTTTCAGGTAAGTTTTTTTTCTTTTTATTTATTTTATATTATATTTCGCTGATAAAAACTGCTGCATATATAGCCAAAACATTCGCTTAGATTGTAATCACTACGTTATTCACTGTCTTCAGAAATTTCCGCGTTATCTTCTCTTCTCATGTTTTGCCTTTATGCTGAAAAGAAGAATTCAAAACCTCAGCATTAAAAACTTCAATTCAGCATGTAAATGTGAATTAAAAACTAAAGGTGCTTTGTTGCCGCTTCTTCCAGTTCATCCATGCACTTTGACAGTCTTCTGTTTCTCATACACTGCAAATACAGGATGGTTAAATCCTAGCTGGGGCTTGATAAATACTATCAATCTCTTTGCATGAAGGTTTATTAGCGAAACCTTTGATGTGGTTTAATGTTTCCGACCACTAGAACCTGTTTTGGAGGTGATAACTCTGTTTCCATCATATTTGGACTGTGTTCTAGCCCGTGAAAGTAGTGCATAAAAGGTGACCTCAGTTACTGCCGCTTTTTTGTTTTTGTGTATTGACATGCTCGTGTAAACTTAAAACTTTTACGCTTAGAAAATATTTGTAAAAAATGTTCAATATTAATTTATAAATTAATAGATGTCCAAATTAATTCACAAACTTTAAAAATTTTAAGGTTTAGTTTAAGGTACCCTCCTCAATAAGGACACTGCTTAAGAAACATCGTTTCAAAACAAAATATTCAAAATGGCCAAATCCATTGAAAATTTGTGCTTGAATGTGTCGTTTATCATGTGTTTCAACGCGTCCCAACAAAACAGTTTATTTCAACAAGAGGGGGTGTGGTATTCGAGCACTCACGAATTTTAGGCTCCATGATAAAAAAGACGAAATAAATTTATTTTATTATTACAAAACTAATTGTCTATGACTTGTGAAAATTTAGAATTACATGAGTGGGGTTGGTCCTGAAACTGATTTTTCAATATCTAGGGAGGATATTTTTTAAGGGTCCCATGAAACTGGTGCTGTTTTGTTACTTTTGTGCCGTGCTAGCTTAGAGCTGCTGAAGGGGATAAACATTTCCAATCTTCGACTTGGACAGATCAGCTAAACTAAATTAAATTAAACACTAATTTAAATAGAAAACAAATTAAATAAATACTAAATTAAATTAAAATTAAAAAATCCGGATAAATTATTAATTAAAGGCAATATACCACGTTTCTCCTTCCTTTAAGGAGGAGATCAGTGTCTTATACTCTTCAACCCCATGATTCAACCTACCTAGTACTTGTGCTTTAGCTTGGGTTGGCTTAACGGAATCAACCTCTTTCCATGAAGATTGTACTAGTGAAACCCATTGTGGTGGTTTAATGTCTCGAACCGCTAAGGCTGGTTTGGGCAGTAGGAACTTAGTCTCCTTCATATTTGGCATGTGCTCCAGGCCAGGAGCGCGATGTAGAAGGGCTGCAATCTTGGAAATGTCGTACTGAAAGAAAAAGGAAATGGTACCAGATTTTTCTTTTCAGAAAAAAAAAATAGTCAAAGGAGGTATCAAGCGAATTAAAATAAAAAGACCTGGAATTTAATTGCCACGGAATTACTTCTGTTGAATTGGAGTTGTTCAATTTTTCAACCGAAAACAAGTATTTTGTTTTAATCCAGATTGTAGCCTTCTTAAATAGCACAAAATAACGGAATGCAATTTCCAGAAAATTTACCGAGAGGTTGATACTATGCAAAATAAAAAAAAACGAACCAAGGGTGATTTCAGCCAATGGAAAAGAAACAATGAAAAGATAAAGCAGACATTTTATGCAAAATTCTCTGCCAAACCATCCTGAACGTTAGGTTTGCTTTTATTTAGTTTGAGTTAGCAATTGTAGTTGATTTTCAGTTTAGTTTTATATACACTACTTTTTTTTCCTTTTTTTCGGAGGACTGAGAAGGGCTTGGCGGAGATCTTTGCCGAAACAGCTGATTTGTTTTTTTGTTGCTTCATTTTCCACTGGCAAAAAAAACCCTCGTTTAGGTTTCTTAATTATTTTTTTTCTACGTTTTTTGTTGAGCGTCATTTATGGCCAGTATGGTCTTAGGATTAGTATGGTTCTAAATACTCTTGTAAAGTACGGCTTGGCGTACTTTCATACAGTACAAGCCATTACGGCTTGGCGGAGACTTTTGCCGAAATATCTGATTTGTTTTTTTCGTTGTTTTTTTTTTCAACTGGCTGAATCACTTAAGGATTGGTCTTTTAATTATTTTTTCTTCGTTTTTTGTCTAGCCTCATATATTGTCAGTAAGGTCCTAAGTACGGCCTGATGGATATCTTTGCCGAAACATCCGATTTGTTTTATCGTTGTTCCTTTTCCGCTGGCTAAAAATGACCATAGGATTGGTTATTTGTTGAGCCTCACATGGCAAGTATGATCTTATGACCAGTATGGTCCTAAGTATGGCTTGTAAAATAGAGCCAGTACGGTTTGACGCAGATCTTTCCCAAAATATCTGAATTTTTTTATCGTTATTTCTTTTTCACTGGCTGAAAATCACCCCCGACTTTGTTTCTTAATCATTTTTTTCTTCATTTTTGTCGAACCATGTATGGCCAGCACCTTCCTAAGTACAACCGTAAAAGTGTGGCCAGTACGGCTTGGCGGAGATGTTTGCCGAAATATCCAATTTGTTATTTCGTTTGTTTCTTTTTCACTGGCTAAAAATCACCATTTTGGAGCCCAAATTTATGGAGTTGATGTTATTTTTGGGATGCTTAATTCAAATATGAAATCAGCTTTTTTTTGCACCAGCTATACTTTCTGACATACAACGTAATCATCCACAACTAAGTTTACAATAAAAGTACTCTATCTATCAATGATGTGAAAATAGCTACTGCTATTTTAGATTTCTATTTACATAGAAGCTTTCTATTTACATATTTTAGCTTTCTATTTCTATTTACATATAAATAGAAATAGCTTTCTATTTACAGCACAGTCATAACAACTCAAAATAAAAGCGAAAAAAAAGATTAAAAAAATACGTTCAGATTATAAAAAATAAAGTAAACAGATTATAGGAGAATAGTACTTTAAGCACTATTCTACATTAAATATTTTAATTTATGCAGTCATTTACTTACCACAGTATCTTGAGACAGAGCTTCTAGTTGGATTACAGTAGATAGTTGAGATTATAAAAGAGAAAGCAAACATATTATAGAAAGAGCCGTTACAGGGGGGGGGGGACCGGCTCAACTGCCCCTGGTGCCACAGATGGGGAGGGGTTCAGCTGGGGGGTTGCCCACTTTGATCAAATTTTTCATTTTGATTCGTTTTTTTGCTTATATTTGAGTCACGATGGGGCGCTGTAATTATTTTTTTCCTGGCGCCACCAACCCTAGGAACGGCTCTGATTATAGAACACCGTACTTTATGGACTATTCTACATTTAATATTTTAATTTCGCAGTCATTTACTTACCACAGTATTTTGAAGAGCTTGTAGCTGCATTACGATAGAAAGTTTAGATTATAAAAAAAGAAAGTAAATAGATTATAGAAGGTTGTACTTTAAGGGTTATTCTATATTAAATATTTGCATTCATTTACTTACCACAGTATCTTGAGACAGAGCTTCTCCGGGCATAACGAGAAGAAGACCTTCCAAATAATCGGGTGCTATTTGATTAAATGCAACCTCCACATATAATGGACTATCCAGTCGCAATGAATGATGCCAGACTGAACGACAGAATATCAAATAGAAAATCTGAAAGTTAAGATAAAGGTTAGACCGGTACCAAGTCTGGGGGAAGGTCAAGAGTGGGCATGCTAAGAGGGCCAAGCCCGTATTCAGTATTTTTGTTCAACGGGAGGATAATTTATTTCGGGGAGGGGTGTGTTGGGAAGGAAAAACCTTAAAAAAATGCAACCAAATTTTTTTATTAACAATTGTTACCTTTTTACGTGTCGGGCAAAAAAATATCGGGGGAGGGGGTTCAAACCCGGTAGCCCCCCTGGATACTATCTTGAGCAGGGCGCAAGAGATAGAGAATGGCACCTGAACATATCAATTTCAGGTTTTTATAGTTTAAAATAATTATTAAGAATTTTTTCATGGGAGACTTGAGCAGAAAAAAATTAAGAGCAATTTCAGTCCCTCTTTCTACAGCTATTTCTAACATAGGCTACGTTCTTCAAGCCCAGAAAATTTGTTATTCGAATCTCCCTTACACCTGTGTTTATTGTTTCAGATTAAGGCATTTAGAACAACCCTAAAAGTAATCCAATTAAAGCTCAAGATCACTAATTCTATTATCTAACTAAATAAGCAGAGAAACACAATTTCGCCATTTTTGATTAATCATTTTTTCATTTTCATTGTAACATATTAAAATGGGAATTGAAGGAGGTATCTCAATAAATATGTAAAAAAGGGGATTAAATGAAATAGTGAAATAATAATAATTATTACTGTCATTGTAAGAAATTAAATTATTATTGTTACGTACTAAATTATCTTAGAAATAATTGGTAATAATTATTTCAATGAATACACTTGACACGCCCTTTAATTGAAACCATTTAATTACAATAGTTAAATTACTTTATCTTTTTAAAGGTTTGAGTGACACAACAATTTTCATGAAGGACAGCATATATGTGTTTTGGAAAAATTCATAAAATGGGATAGAAATCAGATATACCACTTATAATTAAAAAGAGTAACAAACAGCTCCAGGGGTGGATCCAGTGGGAAAAGACACGCAACCCCCCTTAGAAAAAAGCTATAAGTTACACTAAATATATGAGCATATCGCCGCAAGATATATCGTCGCACCAATAGGTGAGCCAAAGTTTTATTAGTGCCCCCGAGATAAACTCTGGCTAATCTTGGATAGGTCTATAAATCAATCTAAATATTCAGCAATGAATGGCAGTTTTGATGCTGGTCAAAATCGAAAGTATCGACAAAAAATATTGCGTGGATTGTTTTTTTTTAATAGATTCTTAGAAAATTTCCACTTACCGTCTTTTAGATTATAAAAGCCAGTCTGGCTCTATAGAAGCCGGTTTCTTTTTTGATCACGCTGAATATTCAAAATAAAAAGTACCTGTTCGTTTTTGTGAAGCTCAGTGGTAACATCCAGGATATATTCTTCTCTAGCTAAGGGCATGGTAAATGTATCCCCCTCAACGATGCAATATAGTGAAAATTCTTCCATTTCTTCTTGAGAATGAATATTCAGCTCTAAGCATATTTCTTCTATGATATCCTAAAAATATAAACAAGGAAATGGTTATATTATTATTAAAGCATTGCAGTGAAGACATAAAAATGAGAAAAAGTATAATGCTTTTGAGTATTATAATCGATGAATAAAATGGACTCTTATATTTCGGTTGGGTCAAAAGGAAAAAAGATGAGAAGTTAGCCCTTTGACATGAGGATTTTGTCATGAGAAGTTAGATTCTCACGACCGTAAAGTTAGCCATAGTTTAACAGTTAAAAATTACACTTATATTAGACTTGAACTTACATCCTCCGACACCTAGTGACGTATGGGGCAGCAATAATTGACCTCTACGTCGAACGATCTTGAGCCATTAACCACAGCTCATTGAGAGATGTTCGTAGAGGTCTTGCCCGCCTTCAATCAAACGGTAAATAGGGATCCATTGTCAACTACTCCTACGGGTTCCCTGAGGAGTCCTGCACTAAATTTCATAGGGAAGTTGACCTTGTTTCATTCAAATCATTATAACCCAGTATCGCCGTCCTCAACATCACAGCTCATTGAGAGATGTTCGTAGAGCTCTTGCCCACCTTCAGTCAAACGGTAAATAGGGATCCGTTGTCTACTACTCCTACGGGTTCCCAGAGGAGTCCTGCGCTAAATATCATAGGGAAGTTAACCTTGTTTCATTCAAATCATTATACCCCAGTATCGCCCTCCTCAACGTCAGACTTGATTGGTTATTTCAGGTTGCTTTGTGAGAAACATGATCTGGGCGTTAAGTAGCCTACTATACCAGCTTGAAAAATCTCAGGTATTCTTCACATGTAGAACAATTATTAACCTGTAAGCAATAGCAATAAAATAATAGTTATGAAGACAAGGATAATACTTAAAATAGTTTTAAATAAATAATAGGTATAAGGTGTTATATAATAATAAGGTGTTATTATTGTATCAGTCACCAGCTCTCTCATTAATCAAAAATTAAAAAAAAGTCCCGTGGCATTCATTTGTCATTGTTAAATAATTTAACAAAAATTCCATAGAACTAAAACATAAGGCTCACAAGTAAAGCTGCAGGGAGCAAAATACTTAAAGTTTACAAAAAAAAATTAGAAAAAAGGAAGAAAACTTAAGGAACAAATAAATAAACAATTGATACTCTACAAAGAGGAAGGAAACAAAATACTATGGTGGTAATGATTGAATGGGTTGACAGCACATCATTTATAAAAAATTTGGTGAAATATAAGGCGTTAATATAAAAGGTTATATGTTAGGCAGCGTAGTATTTACAGGAGAGTGGACAACAGAAAAATATATTATTTTTACTGCATTTTTTTTTGTTAATTTTTTGTACAGTTTATATCTCTGGTAACTTCTATAAACTGAAGTTTCTATAAAAGAAGTTTCTATAATTTTCTGGTAACTTCTATAAATGTACTATTTAAAAAATATCTTAAAACTATTAACAATCAAATATAGGAGGGCATTAAGGAAAAAATAAGAATTTAGACTAGCGAATCTTTTATAGAATATTTTAAGTTTTTCTAATAAAAAAAATATTTTATATTCGTCACTCAGCTGAAAACCACGCAAAATGTTCCATGTGAAGGATTAATTTATATATTTATTTATAACTTATTGTGGCTTAAGATAAATTTATTTTCTACAACAGAAATCAGACAACAAAAAATTACTATACCCTTCTAACCGTATTCAGGATTCTTTACAAATATAACTATCGACTTCATTACATTGCTCGACATCAGTTTACAGGTCATTTGCAGTACCAATAAGTTTAACATAATGCTCTAGGTAATAAAATAGAGGTAAATTGTGAAGAAAGAGCGATATGACCCGTTCGAAAGGGTTAATAGCACACCATTCATTAAACTCTTGGTGAAATCAAGTTTGACGATACAAAAGGTGGTATGTTACGCAGCCTGATCTCAAAAGGAAAGCAAAATATAGGTATCAGTGGTTAAATATAGGATAAAATATGGTCAAATAGAGTCCACATAGAGAAATTCATTGAAACAGTACAAAGTCAATAGTGTGGAGGGTTCAAATAAAAGGGGATTAATGCACCCTGTGCCCAACACAAATTTACATTCTGCCTTTACTTCTTCCCCAATGAATCAACTTCAACTTCAATACTTAAGTGTCTTCCCATTACCATTTACACCTTTTCTTTATGCCTTCAGGCAGTATTTATTGACCAAAAACATTAAAATTACATCTAGAAGAATTTTTTTCCCTACACTAAATAAACACAGGATTAATTGTGATTATTATCTAATTATTAGATTAGTTATTATTTATACTGAATAATCGCTTGATCCTTACCCCAAATACATGTGTATGTCTTTAATAGGCAAAATGTACCCATCCCATATTAGGCGTTATACCCGACGTTATGTCTTTAATTTTCACCAAATCAGAGCTAAATCGAGCAAACAAGGCATGGTAATCCAAAAGACGATATGTAATTTTTTTACAAACTACTCTGAAAATGCTCAGAAGTTCTTGGCTTCCTCAGGGGAATTAACCTTTACAGGGGGGTGGGAATATTTTCTGTGGGGTGGTATTTTCGAGAGAGAGGGGGGGGGGGGGGGGTTAAACGCCTAGAACCGTTTTCACGTAACAAAGACTTTGTGAGTCTTTATTGTATATCAAATATATTATGAATACACTTAATCTTGTTCATCTTATAGCAGGATACCGGTGTTATCAATTGCGATGGTGGATATTAAAATTTTGGGAAATTATTGGCATTTTTTATAGAAGAGGAGGACAGACCTTAAGTAGGCACACAGTATATAATTCAGCAGGAAAACAGAAAAGAAAAGCGACACGGAACCACTATTAGGTATATCAGTACCCAAAACTCACTTGATTGATATCAACTTAACACCAAATGCCACTTCACACAAACTCTTGTTTTCAAGGCTACTTGGCAAACAAAGCCACTCAAAGAAACAATAGTGCCACATCACGCAAACTCTTGTTCTCAAACCATGTCTGCAATCTAGTTATTACCGGCTTTGTATATTATGAGCAGGCTTTATCATATGTCAGCTTTATCCAGTTAATTGGCGGCTTTATCATATAGAGGGGGTTGGAGGAAGTAGGTATACAATTATACCAACAGAAACTGCAGTAAGAACCATAGCAACCGAAAATTAAAAAACACACCTTTAAACAAATTTTTAAAAATGAAAGAATCATCATTTGACACTATTTCAGAATGACAACTATTATCCTTATTAAAGTTAAAAGTAATGATGAAAACAAAGCTACACGAATTTCAAAAAAAGAGCTTGAAAACTTCCGAAAACAGCGGGGGATCGAAATAAAAAGTACACCATTGGAGTCATCTCGAACTGGACGAATCGAACTAAGCCATTGGAATCGAACTGGAATCACCCTCATCAAAAGCCAAGAATTGGAGAGTTTGAGCCCCATCTTGAGAACAAGGAAAATAGCTTCGACACAGAGGTAGCAGTAACGCATTTCCATAGAAACAGTTAAATAGTGGAGGCTTTGCTACGAAAACTGTTTTCCGTATCTTTCATGTCTAAACAAACCTATATCCTACAAACAAGGGCTTGTTAAAAAAGAAAAAAGTAAAAAAAGGAAAACTTTTTTGTCAATTTTTCACTCTCTTGTACAATTTATATATTGTAACTCTTTGATTGAACGCTAATTCCGATTCAAGAAGTCGACTTAAAAAATTCGACATTAAAATTAAAACTAAATAATTTATATTAATAAAGTTATTAATTAATTAATTTTATTAAATATATTAAATTATTAATTAAATAATTTTACTAAATTAAATAAAATTTTAATTAAATTTAAATAAATTTGAATTCGACTTAAAAACTAACACCAGTTTAATTAGCCAATTCTGTCAAAGATTGTATTTTTGGGTCATTCATCTGAAGGCAGACGAGGAACAAAGGAATGGCTAAGAGTCTTTACTCCAAATTTTCAATTCATATTCAGGAGATGTTTAACTCAATCAGAAGAAGCTATGTGCACCCAGGTTGCCAGTATTAGTGAGGATACTGAATTAAATCACAAGACAAATCACAAATCCCCAAAATCACAAGGGAAAATTTAAACAAGATTAAAACGTCATGGGAAGAGATGAAGAGTGATACTTCGAATAATGAGGGTTGAATAGGAAGCACTGCGGCGTTGGCCTCTGGCGTCTTAGTAAAAGTAACAGCAGTGATAGATTCAAGAAACATAGAGATTAAAGCCCCTTAGTGATACCGGGGGATTTATCTCTGCTCAGTAACAAGGAACCCGGAGTTCGTTCTCAGGTGCAGCAATCCGCCACAGGGTCCGAAATTTGGAGCGTCTTCACAATAGTTCAAACGAAAAGAAGAAGAAAAACAAACCTTTTGGGTATAAAATTTGGAGCGTCTTCATAATAGTTCAAACAAAAAGAAGAAGAAAAACAAACCTTTTGGGTATAAAACCTTTTGGGTATAAAATTTGGAGCGTCTTCATAATAGTTCAAACAAAAAGAAGAAGAAAAACAAACCTTTTGGGTATAAAACCTTTTGGGTATAAAATTTGGAGCGTCTTCATAATAGTTCAAACAAAAAGAAGAAGAAAAACAAACCTTTTGGGTATAAAACCTTTTGGGTATAAAATTTGGAGCGTCTTCATAATAGTTCAAACAAAAAGAAGAAGAAAAACAAACCTGCACAACGGTTGTTGATTTGGTATTAATGATCCTCTCTGTACCCCCAGGAAGCTGGTAAATTTGTCTTTTGGCATTTCGGCCGGCAGTGAGTGCCGTAATTTCTTCGATGGAGGGTACATTCTTCCTACCTCCATATCGAATTGTCTTCCTAAGGTTTTGTAGACAAACTAAAGCAGTGCCTAGTGAAAACGAAGTTAATTTAGTATTTATTTATAATTATACGCAACATAACTTATAAACAATATAATTTTTATTTTGTGCTCTGAAGGCCTTTAGTGACCTGACAGGACGAATGACACGATTAATTAAATCATCAAATTAAAGAATAGAAAATGAAAAATTAAATAAAAAAAAATACTTATCCTTCTTGTGTTTAATAGAGAATATGATGCAACCTGATTTACGACTAAACAAAATTGGTCCTTACAATTCACAGTTTTGTTAACTCATACTTCAATGCCTCGTCTTCTTCCCATTCTTATTAACAATATCTATTGCTCAAAACTTCTCATACGCATAAATTCTCCCGTCTGCCAACCTTAAAGCGTTTTCGCTAATAGTCCTGTATTTCCTGTAGGCCCAAAGAATTTCCAGAGGGTACACCTTGTACCCTTGTTGGTACATGTTTTTATCAGCATTTACGAATAGTAAAATTAGGAATATTAAAACATGGTATACATGCAACAATTTCAAGGCCCACAGAATTACCAGTGGATAAACCTTGTACCCTTGTTGGTACATGTTTTTACAAACATTTACGAATAGTAAAATTAGAAATAGTAAAATATGGTAAACATGCAACAATTTCAAGGCCCAAAGAATTACCAGAGAGTGTACCTTGTATCCTTGTTGGTAAATGAATTACCAGCATTTACGAATAGTAAAATTACGAATAGTAAAACATGGTAAACATGTAGTAATTTCAAGGCCCAAAGAATAACCAGAGCGTACACCTTGTGCCCTTGTTGGTAAATATTTCTACTATATTTACATAAAGGAAATTCTATTTAATTACAAGTCCACCCGGCGGTGCCTAAAAATTACATTATCATAGGAAAAATTAAAACTACAAAATTTTTACTGTAATATTATTAACAAATTAATATTTATACTGTTTTAAAGTAAACTTAATTTAACTAATTGGAATTGATTATAATTTAGTTAGAATTAAAGTAAAAGCTACATGAAATTACGTAATGTACTGTGAAGTTTTAAGTTACGCCAGTGTCAAAGCACCTTTGAAAAAATTAGGTGAGGTCAACCTGTCACTGGGACAAACTGTCTTGACTGTCTACATTTTAAGGCTAAAAGAGCTTTTCTTGCGACGATAGTCTAAGCTACGTTAGCTTGTCAACGAGACAAAAGCTTTGAACTCTGTAAGGAATTAAAAAAAAAGAAAAGTTTTTTGAACTGAAAGTAAGAAGCAACATTAAAACTTAAAAAGAGCAATAATTATTAAGTATATAAAGGGGGGTCGCCTCCTCCTCAACACCTCGCTCTTTACGCTAACGTTTTTTAGTACTTTTTAAAAAGCTTCAAATTGTTCTAATTAAACGACTCTTGTGTCTCAGGAGTCGTTCTTAGAGAAAAGGGGAAACAATTCTAACTTTATTGTAAAGAGTGAGGTGTCGAGGAGGAGGAAACCCCCTCTATATACGTAATAATGTCTGTTCGTTTTAAGTTTTAGTGCTGCTCCTTTTTTGAGTTGAAAAAACCGTTGTTTTTTAAATTTAATTTCTGGTAGTTTTTTAAATAATGCCAGGAAATCTGGCACCACCTCCACGGAGTAATAGCCCTCCACACGGAAATATCCTCTAAACAATTCAATCCCGGTCAAAATTTACCCAAAACAATTACTCTTAATAGCTATGAGTATACTATGAGTAAACAATGGCCAAATTTTATAACTTTAAGATCTTTTCCCTATAAGGGGCTTTGGAGGGGGGGGGCGTTGCGTTATATCCAAAGGCATAGCTATTTGGCCTTTCAACTATGATGAACGAAATGGCGACATCAAAATTTTGATCGGACGATTTTGGAAAAAAAGGGGGCGGGGAGGGGGTCTAGTTGCCCTTCAATCTTTATGGTCACTAAAAAGAGAACTAGAACTTTTAATTTGCTTTCTAAAGAGCTCTCTCACGATATTTTAGGGCCACTGGGTCTATAGGATGACCCCTGGGAAAAACAAAAACACGCATCCTCGATCTTTCTTCTGGCCAAAAATACAAAATTCCACATTTTGGCAGATAGGAGCTTGAAATCTCTACAGTAGGATTTTATGTTACGCTAAATCTGATGGTGTGATTTTCATTGACCTATGACTTTTAGGGGGTGTTTTCCATTTTTCAGAAATCAGGCAAATTTTCCTTGGCTCGTAGCCTTTAATGGGAACGACTAAACTTAATGAAATTTATATATTTGAAATTAGCATAATAAGACGATTGTTTTTAATGTCTATTGGTATCAAAATTCCGTTTTTTTCAGTTTTAGTTATTATTGAGCCGAGTCGCTCCTTACTTACAGTTCGTTACCACGAAAAGAAAGTGAATGGGTTAAAAACAAGCATAGCCTAACTTTAACAAAACTGACTTCGTCATCTTGACGGAAAACTAGGAATTAAACTTGACAATTTTTTTTTATCTTCTTAGTGAATAAATCACACAATGGTACACCCCCTCCTCGAAATTTCACAGTACTTTCATAGTAGATCCCCCCCTCCTCGAAAACAGAATCCTAGCTACAACTCCACAACATAAAAAGGCTTTGACCCACTAAAATCAAATTAAATTATTAAATATTATGTTTGACCTACCATGGTAAGCCCTCCTTTTGTCATAGGCAGCACTTTCCAAGTACTTTAAAAGGTAAGGCTGTAAAGTATGCGAGCAGTCAAAATAAGCAGCAACAATGCATAAGAGTCGCCATCCCCTTTGACAGGAGTCTTGTCTGGCAGATCGGTTGCTTGTCGTCTGTTTCATAAGTTGACAGTAGACTTCATCACGCAATGGCGAGTGTTTGTGGCAGTTCTAAGGAATAAATTTAGGGTATGTTCACCAAGTTTTAAGAAAGATTCGCATAGATTATTCAAATTAATAACATCTCCAATTACAAGTTAAGAGACCAAAGAGAAAGGAGGCCGAGAAAGGAAAGATGGAGAGAGAGAACGTTAGATATATGAATGCATACATGGCCGTATCTAGGCTTTTGTTTGGGGAGGGGGGCACAAACAAACTTAACAAAACGCATCAAAACTTGCTAAAATGCTTTGTTACTTCTTGAGGAGTCGAAACTTTTTTTAGGAGGGGGTGAGGGTTCAAATTTGGTATTCCATCCCTTGGGCACGGCTCCTTGCGTCAACAGAACACTGTCGAACCTACAACTTACGTTTTTTTCAATAAAATAGAATTTAGTTTGGGACTTACCTGTTATAGCGGCAACACTTAGGAAATACGCTGTGTAAAACTCGACAAAAAAACGATGTCTATATTAAGAGACAATTAGCTTACGCTCAGTGAAAAACAAATTTCGGTTGACAAAGTTCATTAGACTTATATAATTGGCTATATACTTGCACATTAGGGGTGGGAGTAAAGTATTTCGACAGAATGAAGTTAAAAACCAATTCTTACTTCATAGTATGCAGAATAATTGTAGTTAACACATTTTGCATGCAGACCCGCTATACTTTACCACCCTCCCCCTAATGTACAAACATTTTCATCATGTTTTGTAATTTTCATTAGGGTTCACCTAACTTCACTTCTTGAGTTTTGCCACTATAACAGGTGAGTTCCTTTAGTTTACTTAAAATACCAAGGGCCAAAAAAGCAACATTACCATGAGGAGTGTGTAGACACAGTCAACTTCTGACTGTTGTTTTCCCATTGGCAGATCGCCCATATATTTCATAATAGCGAGGAAACACTCAATGGCAAGCTTATTCAGCTCAGTAGTATCTAAGCACAGTAAACTGGCTGCTATAGGAACCTTTGAAAACTTGACCATGTCAACCTGAAAAATTGACAAGAATAAAAATCAATATAATTAAATCGATGAATATTAATTGAAAAAAATTAAGCAATTTAAGTTTTAAAAATTGATAATAAGCTTACATCAGTAAAATAAAAATAAATCAATCAATAAGAATCGAAAATTATCTTAAAAAGCTTCATCTTGCAGTGGAAGGATGGGACTGCATGCCAACGGCCAATGTTTTTTATTGTTCTTATGACTTTCTTTAAATTTTTTGTGACACATTTCATGGCACCCTATACTAAAAAAATAGTCAACCATTATTATACCAAACATATATAACCATATTAGTCAACCGTTATATAGTCACATTAGTCAACCTGAAATACCATTAGTCAACCATTTACCTAGTTTTTCTTCCAAGAATTCTGTCAGTTAAAATTGCTTATAAAAGAATTAACAGACGGGTTTGAGAGGATAATCGCCCTTGGAAGATAATTCCAAGTAGAAATGTTATGTCTTATAAAGCTACCCTTCAAGTTATTAATACAGGTAGTGCCATGCGGGGTGGAAGCTGATGCCAGTGTTGACGAAGAAAAGTCACGAACACCATCTAGATGTTGGGATTTATTGACATTTTTTTTTCAAGCTTCTTACTTGTGTTTTATTCAGAAACTGAGATTAGGCAATTATAATTATAATACTTTTGTCAGTCAAACTAATTTTGCCTTATTATTACACTGGAAAAGACACAAGTAAAATATACAAGAACGGGCAAATAATTAAAATAAGACAGTGGAAAAAATGATTTTAGCAATAATTACTGAGTTTTTTTTTCGCTGTCTTATTTGAAATATTATACCCATTTTTCTATAATTTCATTTGTTTAATTTTAAATGGAAAAGCAGCGTGGTCTTACAAATTATTTATTGCACTGACAAAATGCTAAGAGAGACCAAACGCTAGATGGTGTCGGTGTCTTTTTTGTGTCAATACCAGCACCAGTTTCTACTCTTATAAGTAAAACGTACTCTTTGGTGCAAGGTGTCCCCTCTAGCAGTTAACCAAACAGTTTCATGTTTCTGAGTCTTTGCCGCAATAAGTTAGCAAATGATAATACCCATTAGAGCAACTTCTTCCGAACATGAAGGTCGTCAAATCGCGAAAAAACAATAACTGTATGCGAAAATTTGCTGAGACAGGATTAATCCCTGACTCGGGGCGTATTTTATTGAGTTTATCATAACATGCCTTGTCCATTTTACTGAAAGAATGGTAATAGCAAACATAAATTTACATAAGGGTTAGGTAGATTCAAAACTGTAATAGTGCTTACAGGGTTCGATACCAAAATGTCATTTTACTAGTCTCAGTGTCGTCTGACAGACTCAAATACAAAGGACCCATTAACAAATTTTCTCAGCACCATAGGGAGCTCCAAAAATAATTTTGGTAAAAATTAGTTGGAGATCTTAGATGAGTCATCGGTTCGAAAAGCTTACGAGGGGCTAGTCAAAAACAAAGGAAACCTATAATCTTTTACTAATTGTTAAGGAAAACGCTGTTTAATTAATGTACGTACAACATGAATAATGTGAATCCTGTGTCCACATCCACCAATATTTCAATTAAGGTAGTTGACAAAACAGGAAACTCCCAAAGAAATCCAATTATTCAAATAGATTCCTTTTGAGCTGATTTCTTGAACTTCAGAAGGAAAATTCTGCTCCGTTTAATCAGAAAATTTAATTCAACAAAATTTACGCTTTCTAATGAAACAAGTTTTATTAAATATGAATATCTCATCTGTGGCACAAAACGGGAGAAGTTAAATGGTTTTTCTACGATGTTCAGGAAAATAGAGGTCGGCTTTTAGTTTTCAGTTGTTTATTTTTATTAACTTTTATTTTATTTATTTATTTTTATTAGGATCTTTTATTAACGCTACACAAGTTACGGCAAGAATGCCTAATCAATTCTGGATAATTTAACCGCACAAAATAAAAACGCTTGTAATATACGAGATAGGATGATCCTTTAAAGTATCGAACGGCCTTAAGAGAGAATTAATAAATGAAAAAGTTTTTTAACTGGAAGTAAGGAGCGATATTAAAACTTAAAACTTTCCCCTCTTCAACGCCTCACCCTTTACGCTAAAGTTTGACTCTTTCTCACAACTCTACTTTATAAAACAAAAAAAGACTTTAGCGTAAAAAGCGGAGCGTTGAGGAGGGGACAGCCCCTTTCATATACGGAATAATTTCTGTTTGTTTTAAGTTTTAATGTCACTCCTTTTTTCCAGTTAAAAAAATAAATATATTTAATTTCTGAACGTTTTTGAATTAATGCAGGTTTTGAATTTGGCTTTTTTAATTGATAATAATCTTATAAAAACCTAAGTTTAATTTTTGTTGCAGTTGTTTAAGAATGACTCCTGAATCACAAAGACTGTTTAATTAGAATATAAATTTCTTTCAAAAGTTAAAAAACAAATTTTTGCGTAAGAGCGAGCTACTAAGGAGAGGCAACCCATGTCATATACCTAATGTTTTCTGTCCGTTTTAGGTTTTAATGTTGCTTCTTACTTTCAGTTGAAAAAAAAACAACTTGTTTTTGTCTTATTTAATTTCTCATCGTTTTTTAAATAATGCTGGGGAATCCAGCGCCCCCTTCATGGAAATTATTTTCCCCCATGAAAAATAACTCCATGAAAAGATCCTCCCACACCACCCAGTCCCTTACCCCCCCCCAGCAGAGAAAATCCCCCTTGAAAACGTCTGTATACTTCGCAAAAACCAATACTGGGCCATATTTAAACAATGGGCAAGGTTCATAACTTGCAGCCCTTCCGAGGAGACTGTGGGGGATTAAGTCGTCCTCGAAGACATTCTTATTAGATATTTCTACTATTCTAAACAAAATGGCTATCTCAAACTTTTAATCCGATGACTTTTGGAAAAAAAGAGTGGGAAAGGCCCCAGTTGCCCTCTAGTTTTTTGGTCACTTAAAAAAAGGCACTAGAACTTTTAATTTCCGTTTGAATGAGTCCTCTTGCGAAATTCCAGGACCGCTGAGTCGATACGATCTCCCCCGGGAAAAAACGAAACAAATAAACCCGCATCCATTATGTTTCTTCTGACAAAAAGTACAAAATTCAACATTTGTGCAGATTAGAGCTTAAAACCTCTAAAGTGGGGTCCTCTGATACGTTGAATCTGATGGTGTGATTTTCAGTAAGATTCTATGCCTTTTAGCGTGTATTTACCCTTTTTCTTCGAAAATACAGCAAATTTTCTCAGGTTCATAACTTTTGAATGGTAGGACTAAACTTGATGATACTAACATATTTAAAATCAGCATAAAATCCGATTCTTTTTATGTATCTATCGGTATCGAAATTCCGTTTTTTAGAGTTTCGGTTACTATTAAGCCGATCATGATTGCCGTGTCAGATGCAACCTAGTAAAGAACGAACCCTAGCCCTTAGCACTAACATGTAAAACCGCGAACAAGATACAGCAGCATTTTATTTATTTGTTTAATACTAAAGTATCAAAGTAAACTTTAAAAATAAAATATATAGTATTACAGTATTACAAATATTTAGTTCTGACTTAACGGAAGGAAGGAATAAGCCTTCAAAACCTCCACAAACAAATAATTGAGAAGGAAAATATAGATTCCTCTTTGACTTAAAGTTAATATGTGAAACTTGAACACCTTCTAAAACTGGATGTGAGCATGACATATTTAATGACATGGCAACATTTAAGAGAGCGGATTTGGCATCCGAACAACAAAGAAAAATGACAATTCAATATTTGAGAGTAAAACTAGTGTGTTTACCTTAAAAGTAGGTGAAGCTGTTTGAAAACAAATGTCATCTATTAATTTGTTAGATTTTTTTTTTATTATTGTGCAGATCCACGACTGATCTATGAGAGCTTCAATCCTACTGCCAAATCAAGTGTATGGCCTGAATTTCTCTAAGAGGGAGGGGGGAGGGTCCTTTTCTGTCATATTACCGACAATAAGGAAAAGATACTAAAAAATCATTTATTAATTTATCATATCTTTTTATTATTGTGTAGAGCCACGACTGACCTATGAGAGTTTCAGGCCTACTGCAGGATCAGGTGTATGGCCTGGATTTTTCTAATAGGGAAGGGGGGTTTATTTTGTCATATGACCCACAACAAGAAAACGATGCTAAACAAGTGTCATTTATTTATTTATCAGATTTTTCTGTTATTATGTAGAGCCATGACTGACCTATGAGAGTTTCAGGCCTACTGCAGGATCAGGTGTATGGCCTGGATTTTTCTAATAGGGAGGGAGGGTCTTTTTGTCATATGGCCCACAATAAGAAAACGATACTAAACAAATGTCGTTTAATAATTTATTAGATTTTTCTGTTATTATGTAGAGCCACGACTGACCTATGAGAGTTTCAAGCCTACTGCAGGATCAGGTGTATGGCCTGGATTTTCCTTATAGGGAGGTGGGTCTTTTTTGACATATGACCCACAATAAGGAAACGATGCTAAACAAATGTCATTTATTTATTTATCAGATTTTTCTGTTATTATGTAGAGCCATGACTGACCTATGAGAGTTTCAGGCCTACTGCAGGATCAGGTGTATGGCCTGGATTTTTCTAATAGAGAGGGAGGGTCTTTTTGTCATATGGCCCACAATAAGAAAACGATGCTAGACAAATGTCGTTTAATAATTTATTATATTTTTCTGTTATTATGTAGAGCCACGACTGACCTATGAGAGTTTCAGGCCTACTGCAGGTGAATGGCCTGGATTTTTCTAATAGGGAGGGGGGGGGGTCTTTTTGTCATATGGCCAACAATAAGAAAACGATGCTAAACAAATGTCGTTTAATAGTTTATCAGATTTTTCTGCTATTATGTAGTGCCACAACTGACCTATGAGAGTTTCAGGCCTACTGCAGGATCAGGAATATGGCCTGGATATAATAAAGAAAAGATGTTGTGCCACTATACTCGGGATTTGTATTTTCTTTCCTAACTTTACGAAACAAGTGAAATCCATCTTAAAGGTGCGCAGGGAAAAGTCCCCCCCCCTTCGAAATCCTAAAACATGCCAAACTGGACACTTCTTTTTGAAATTATCAAATTAAATCCCCCTCGCAAAAAAAAGATCCTGCTTACTCACCTGATTAACCATATGTACGTAGACTGTAACGATTATTATCTTGACAAAAAAAAAATCATATGCCAATTAATAATTGAGATAATTAGAATAACTAACTAATAGCTTCCCATAAAGTGTATATTTAGGCTTAGACTATTTTTATGATTAGATGTGTACTCCCTTTCTTTTTTACCTTTTTTGGGAGAGGGGTGGAGAGGGGCACCAAGACGGATCAGAAATAATGTCTTGAGTCAACACAAATGTGTAGAAGTTTGTCATAAGCTGCAGCGCCAGGTCCGAGTCGGATCTCAAGCTGCATCAAACGGAGGGGGAATGCGTTGGCCCCTAGCTTGGTCTACTTCCCCCTTGCTTGTATTTTATTGTAAAAAAAGATTTATGTTTAGAATACATATATTTTAGGAATTCATTTTTATACCTTTGTTAAAAAAGAAAAAAAATCGTTCCCCCAGCCTACCCAACTTTCTCGTGCATTTGCGTCTCAGGTGGCATAAATAATTAAAGAAATTATTTGGCAACGCCATGCCGTTTCAAATCGCTAGTCATCACTACCAGTCAAGAAGATTAGATAATATTCACTCCCATACATCTTAAAAAATAACTGGATAAGACATTATTCAAAAATTACCTGATAAGGAAACTTAATTAACTTTCAATTTCACTTGGTATATTATTTAGAGCTACGTAAAGGGGCTAAAAGGTCTGGAACAAATTCGACAACATGTCAAAATAAACGTGTTATAATTTGAGTAGAATATACACCATTTTAGGGGAAGAAGGAGTGGGGACAGTGAAGAACAAAAGACAATTCTGAAGGGGACAATGACGAAACTCCTGTTTTACAGAATCTCCAAGAAACTTTTCACTTCCTAATGCAAGATTTTTTTTCAGTCTTTGAGACTTAGCCTGTCTAGAAATAGAGGACCTGAAAATACAGGGGGGGGGGTACGTGAAAATACACGGAGTACCTGAAAATCCAGGATATAAGGCTATGAGCCCCTGTCCCTTCAGACTCTAAAGGCTCTAATGATTTACATCATGATTTTTTTTTATAAGGGGGCACCTACTTTTCGCCACCTGGTTTGCAACTTAAAATGTCACACAGTTCTACCCTGCTTGGAACAGTTTCCACCCTGCTTAACACACCTCCACCAAACTTGGCACGCGGCACCTCGTGTACGTGATTCAAGAAAGTGGCCGTTCCATCAATTTGTGTTGTACAATTAAACAAAAAAAAACAAGTTTTTTTAACTGCAAGTAAGGAGCGACATTAAAACTTAAAACGAACAGAACGAACTCCGTATATGAAAGGGTTGTCCCTCCACAACGCCTCGCTCTTTACGCTAAAGTTTGACTCTGTCAAAACTGCACTTTTTAAAACGATAAAAAAAAACTTGGTGATAAGAACCAAAAAACTTTTTGGTGATAGGAACTTGAAACTTTAACAGTAGGGTTCTCTATTACGCTGAATGCGATGGTGTGATTTTCGTTTATATTCTATGACTGTTAGGGGTTTTTTCCCCATATTTTCCTAAATAAGGCAAATTTTCACAGGCTCGTATCTGTTGATGGGTAACACTAAATTTGATGAAACTTATATATTTAAACTTGGTATAAAAATCCAATTCCTTTGATGTATCTATTAGTATCAAAATTCCGTTTTTTAGACTTTCGTTTACTTTTGAGCCGGGTCGCTCCTTACTACAGTTCGTTACCACGAACTGTTTGATAGAGTGACTTGGAATGGAAGCTGCTTCAGTTCAGCACATATTCTTTCATTGTCAGTATTTCGTAATCAAACAGTTCGTGGTAACGAACTGTAGTAAGGAGCGACCCTGCTTAATAGTAATAGAAACTCTAAAAAACAGAATTTTGATAACAATAGTTACATTTAAAGAATCACATTTTAATGTTGATTTTAAATATATAAGTTTCATTAAGTTTAGATTTACCCATCAAAAGTTACGAGCCTGAGAAAATTTGCCTTATTTCAGAAAATAGAGGGAAACACCCATTGAAAGTCACAGAATCTTAAGATTCTGATCCCCACTAATCAGAGAACCCCGGTGTAGAAATTTCAAGCTCCAATCAACAAAAATGTGGAACTTTGTATTTTTTGACAGAAGACCAATCAAGGGTGCGTGTTTATTTGTTTGTTTTCTTTTTTTTCCTTTTCCCAGGGGTAATCGTATCGACCCAGTGGTTCTAGAATGTCGCAAGAGGGCTCATCCTAATGGAAATGAAAAGTTCTAGTGCCCTTTTTCAGTGACCAAAAAAATTGGAGGGCACCTAGGCCCCCTCCCACGCTCATTTGTTTTCCCAAGATCAACGGATCAAAATTTGGAGATAGCCATTTTGTTCAGCTTGGTCAAAAAACATAATAAGATGTTTTGGGGACGACTTACTCCCCCATAGTTCTCGGGGGAGGGCTGCAAGTTATAAACTTTGACCAGTGTTTACATACAGTAATGGTTATTGGGAAGTGTATAGACTTTTTCAGAGGAATTTTTTTGGTTGATGGTAGGGGGCTATGTAGAACGATCTTTACTTGGATGAATTTATCATGGGGTAAGAGAAATTCCATGAAGGGGGCGCAGGATGTTCTAGCATTATTAAAAAAAAAACCATGAAAAAATGAATATGAAAAAGTTTTTCAACTGAAAGTAAGGAGCAGCATTAAAACTTAAAACGAACAGAAATTATTATGCATACGAGGGGTTTCTTTCCTCCTAAATACCTTGCTCTTTGCGCTAAAATACTTTTAAGTAATTTCAACTATTTATTTTACGGCCTTTGTGGTTCTGGGGTCATTCTTAAAGAATTGGGACAAAATTTAAGATTTAGTGTAAAACTCGAGTTATTGACGAGGGGGTAAACCCCCTCATAATCGCAGCAAAAATATTCAAACACAGATATTCGTTACGTAAGTTAATTTGTGATTTACGTATATTTATTATTAATAAAAACGTTCGTAAAAATAAAAAGTTCTAGTTGCCTTTTTAAGCTACCAAAAATTGAAGGGCAACTAGGCCTCCTCCCCCGCCCCTTTTTTATCAAAATCGTCCGAACAAAACATGAGAAAGCCATTTAGCCAAAAAAATTAATATGCAATTTCGTTTTAATTATTCATGTTCAGAAATTAAATTAAAAAAAAACAAGTTTTTTTAACTGCAAGTAAGAACCGACATTAAAACTTAAAACAAACAGAAATTATTCCGTGTACGAAAGGGGTTGTCCCCTCCTCAACGCCTCGCTCTTTACGCTAAAGTTCTTTATTGTTTAAAAAGTAGAGTTGTGACAAAGAGTCAAACTTTAGCGTAAAGAGTGGGTTGTTGAGGAGGAGAAAACCTCTTTCATATACGGAATAATCTCTGTTCGTTTTAAGTTTTAGTGTCACTCCTTACTTGCAGTTAAAAAACTTGTTTTTTTATTATTTAATAGTCAAGCTGAAGCGACGTTTTTTGTCTTAGAAGTTTTGTCTTAATTTCAGTTTTGTCCTATACATAATGTATTCAGCGTTTTAATAATAACAAAAATCACCCTTCAAAAATTTAATCTTGAAACAACCAAAGGCGCTTTTGTAGCATGAATAGACGCAAGATGAGTCAGGGGCAACAAATGTTTTTATTTTGATATCTTTGGTGGCTCAATTTCAGATCTGAACCGCACCTTCAAAAAAAATTTAGCAGAGTTAGAAAATCAGCAAAAAAAAAAAAAATCAAATCAGAAATGACCCCAGTAGTCACTAAAAAAAAACAACAAAAAGACTTTTAAAGTTATGTAGTACTTAAAACTAATTTTTCGATTATGAACCTTTCTCTCCTATCGGCGACATGGTCAAAGACCATATATTTGTGCTGTGCATTGAATTATGCCTTACTATTGCCATAAAAGGCTCAGATTTGGAAGGGGAGGGGGACAAGATAAATGCTCAGACATTGGGACAGTGACTAAAATTTTGAATTCTTACTGTAAATGTGTATTTGTTTAATTGTTATAATTCTTTACTACTTTTGCCGATCAGATTTGTAGACATAAAAGTAACTATCGTACCATTAACAATTATACCTATAAATAAAGGCATGAGGAGGGAGATTCGCGAACCCTACCACTTTATTCCGCCGCTTTTTAACCACTTTAATCCGTCAACGGATTCATTTCAAGTTAAGAAATCAAGCATCATGGTTCTTTCCCTCCCATTTTCTATTATTTTTTCCACCATTTTTACTTTCCTTTCAATCATTCTTCAAAGCTATCTTCATGGAGGGCAAAGTTTTATACACTTTTGCATTGTTTTTTACTGTTTTAAAAGTTTTTTACTTTTTTAAAAAGTAGAGTTAAGAGAAAGAGTCAAACTTTAGCGTAAAGAGCGAGGCGCTGAGGAGGGAAAGCCCCATTCATTAACGGAGTAATTTCTGTTCGTTTTAAGTTTTAATGTCGCTCCTTACTTTCCTTTAAAAAAAACTTGTTTTTTTGTTTAATTAATAATATGAAATGGTGTGTGCTGAGATGACCGATAGCCATAGTTTGGTTCTCTGGATTTAATTTGAATCCAAAATAAAATACCACGTTCAATCGACAGCTCCTTGAATGGTGCAGGGAACATCACCTCCAAACTCCAGGAAAAAGCATGCGCTAACCAACTCCATTACTACCCCTGGGGTACGCATAACATTTATAATTTCTGTTAGACCGAGTGGCTCTCGTGGAAAAAATGGATATATTTTAACAAAAATGAATAAAATATAATGGCACATAGCAACAAATTAACTATCTATCTCAATTATTCTGCCCTAGGAATGACGAATGGACGGATAATAGATAGACTTATATATTAACAAATGAAATAATATTATTTTTATACAATCCTAATAAAGGGGTTAGTGCCAGATTTGGCTCTCACTCAATCGGACTATCTGTTTTTTTTTTTTTTTTTTTTTTTTTTTTTTTTTTTTTTTTTTTTTTTTTTTTTTTTTTTTACAATTAGGCATGGCTTGATCACCCCAACTACTTGATTTTAATTCAAAATCAAATATAACTCAAATATGGCACACAGAAACAAAATAATATTGTAAATAACGATTATTTGAATCAATGACAAGATGAAGTTTTGTATATAAGAGATTACAAATAGCCATAATTCGGTTTTCAGGTTTTAATCTTAATCTGGAATGAAATTTACGTTCAATATACTGCTTCTTGCATGGCACAGGGCACATCCTTACCAAACTCCAGGGCAACGCACACCCCGATCAAACTCCATTCCTACCCCTGAGTACCGCATACCATACTTTTGGGAACAAACTTCTATCTAATGAGGAGTGGATAACCACTATACCTGTTCTTTCCAAGTCCAATCAGCGCCTGGTTCCTTATGCTTCTTTGACTTCTTTTTCTTGTCTAATTCATCTCCACTTCCAACCCTTGAAAAAAACACTTTTAGTACGTTATAAAGGTGTCACAAACATGTTTTAAGCCGTCTTCTTCCTTCTTTTCTTCCATTAGCTTTATTCTTCGCTTTTGTAATAGTTTTAATATCTATACTTTACCAGTAAGTTAGCAAAAATATGATTACATACTATATTTACCCTAATTACAATATATATGGCATACAAATATAGTTACATACATGGGCATATAGAAAACCAATGAGTGAACAAAATTACATATAGAGGAGAAGGTTAAATCTAAAAACGCAACAATAAGTGAATTATACAAAAATTTGGAAAATATTTGGAGTCTGCAAATGTAACGCTAACGTGCACGTGTGCAAGTGTAACGGTATAATGCTGATTTTTTTCTTACGCTAATAAAACTTTCACAAAAAGGAGAATATAGTATCAAACAGTTCGTGGCAACAAACTGGAGCGACCCGGCTCAATAGTAAGCAAAACTCTAAAAAATGGAATTTTGATACCAATAGCTACATCAAAAGAATCGCATTTTAATGCTGATTTTAAATATAAAAGTTTCATCCAGTTTAGTCTTACCCATCAAAAGTTACTAGCCTGAGAAAGTTTGCCTTATTTCAGAAAATGGGGGAAACACCCCCTATAAGTAATCGAATCTTAACGAAAATCACACTATCAGATTCAGCGTATCAGAGAATCCTATTAAAGAAGTTTCAACCTCATCATGGACGAAACACGCAGATCACGGATGCGTGTTTATTTGTTTTTTTGTTTTGTTTTTTCCCCAGGGGTTATCGTATTGACCCAGTGGTCCTAGAATGTTGCGAGAGGGCTCATTCTAACGGAAATGAAAAGTTATAGTGCCCTTTTTAAGTGACCAAAAACAGATCAACGGATAAAAACGGAATAAAAGTTTTTTACTGTTTTAAAAAGTAGAGTTGAGAGAAAGAGTCAAACTTTAGCGTAAAGAGCGGGACGTTGATGAGGAAGCAGCCCCTTTCATATACGAAGTAATCTCTGTTCGCTTTAAGTTTTAATATCGCTCCTTACTTTCAGTTAAAAAAGACTTTCTTTTTTTTATTTAATCGAATATAAGAGATGGCTCAAAACCACTATAAGAGATATAAGAGACTATCCTTAGGCTCAAAGACTATCTGTGGCGTCAATATACGAAATTTAAATTTGCACTGTGCAAACAAAAAAATGCAAAAATTACAAAATACGTATTACCATTCAAACGTATTACCGTATTACCGTATTACGTATTACCGTAATAACCATTCAAAATTTATAACAAGCGCTAAGAGCTCATACGGCATGAGCTCTAGCAAACCTCTAAGAATCAATAGATTAATTTAAAAGGAAAATCAGAGGCTTAATGTCGGTCGGGATTTAAAATAAGAGCTCTGAGACACGATGTCTTTCTAAATATCAAAATTAATTAAGTTCCAATCATCCACTCGTAAGCTAAAAAACCTCATTTTTTCTAATTTTTCCTCTTTCTTCACCCCCCTCCCAGATGGTCGAATCGGGGAAAATGACTTTATCAAGTCAATTTGTGCAGGTCCCTGAAAAGTCGACCAACTTTCATCTTCCTAGCACGTCCAGAAGCACAGAACTCGCCAAAGCACTGGACCTTCCAAAATCACCCAAAGAGAATAGATCCAGTCCGGTTACGTCAATCACGTATCTACGTCATTTACTTATTCTGCGCACCAAGTTTCATCCCGATCTCTCCACTCTAAGTGTTCTCCAAGATTTCCAGTTTTCCCCTCCAACTCCCCCCCTAATGTCACCAGATCTGGTCGGGATTTAAAATAAGAGCTCTGCGACAATACCTCACGAACGATCACCCGTTCTTAAGTTAAAAATACCTCAATTTTTCTAATCGTTTCCACTCTAAGCGTTTTCAAAGATTTCCGGTTCCCCCTTCCAACTCCCCCCAATGAAACTTGAGGAGGAGTTCATTAACTCCTCCTAAAGGTAACACAGTTATCCTCAATTGCCTCGATTAAGATATCGTAATCTATGTTTTAGTAAGTCACGCATCTAATGCATTGTTCGGCAGTTATCTTTTGATATATTACATGGTACATAACCAGGATAAATCAGTAAGTGAGTAAGTATGACGGCACTAGACCTTCAAGATCAAACTGGCCGTGCTGATATCCGTTTTGTGGCCCTTTAGCCAGGAAGCGCAACGGGGGTTGGAGGCCGGCCATCCTGTGCTTTCGCACGCCCTTCCTGCTTACCTTCCTCAGATTTCTCCAGATGCCCATTTAGACCTAGGCCAAGTCTGGCTAAGCTTACAGAGTCATGCCACAGACCCCTGTTGCAAACCAAATAACCGGCCACAGTAGGAATCGAAACTGTGCCTCTTGGACAAAGGATTCCCAGCCCAGCCTGCAATCCACTTAGACAAGGCGGCTCTCAGTGTAAATCAGTAGGCTAAAGGAGGTTTGTTCTTTTTTGCCATCCATATGGGGTTGAGTGAAAAGGATGTTTTCTCCAAATGGGAAAGGAAGTCATAAGGAAGGGTTTAAAAAAAGATGAAATTTCATGAGAGGGGATAAAGAGTGAAGCTTTGAAAATATTGGGGTGGAAGAGGAGCGTGCGCAGCTTTGATGGCCTTCAGGTGGCTCTGTACTACAGTGAACTGTTAGTAGTAGCAGTATAAATCTCGTGAAATATTTATATATATTTCATGAAAGCCACAGCTTGAATGTTAGTTTAGGTGATAAATTCAACATTGAAATTTTTTTCTGCTTCTCTGAAAAAGTGTTTTTCTTTATTTTTCAAGGAAATATAAATATGATGAAACGAAATAATTATGGCTGTGGGTTTTCATGGGGGTCTTAGGTCTATAAGCTGCAATTATATGAATCCAGGTCTTGTTTTCGAAAAGTATAGATAAACTAATTTTATTTTATTTTTTCGAAACAATCGTCTTTACGATAAACCCAAGATTTTCCTCATTTTATTTTTCAACTCTAAAACTTTCCACGCTAGGGGTCTGTTGTATTACTAGAACGTACCGCACTTGTTTAAAGGTAAATTTTACTTACTTGTTTAGATTTCTAAAATTTTGAGCCCCTAAGACACTAATTCAGTAAAGTTAGCACATTGACTGCATTTACGGCGGATACTCCCGCTAATTCTTAGTAAGAGAATTCGAAATATAAAAGGTTTCACCTACCGGATTCTTCCTCTGCACGGCATTTTTACTATTATTATTATTTTTATGGCCCCAGGGCCAATTACTTCAACGTAAGTTCAGCCAGGGCTCAAGCAGGGGTCATGGTTCAACTTCGATATGATGCTACGAATGTTTTAATTTTTTTTTAGTTCTCTTTTATTAAAGAGTTAGTTAAAATTCTCTTTTATATGTTTGTATTTTCATACACCTTGACTTTTTTTTCTATATTTTCCCTTTCCCATGATTCCTTACCAACTGGCGACAAGAATTCAAAGATCCTCTCCAAGTATTTATTCCAATATTTTTAAGGGGTGCCACATTTGGGAGCAGTTATATATTCTATATAACTCTATATAACTCTTTTATAAAAGAGTTAGTTAAAATTCTCTTTTATATGTTTGTATTTTCATACACCTTGACTTTTTTTTCTATATTTTCCCTTTCCCATGATTCCTTACCAACTGGCGACAAGAATTCAAAGATCCTCTCCAAGTATTTATTCCAAGATTTTTAAGGGGTGCCACATTTGGGAGCAGTTATATATTTGTCATAAAATGAAAAACAAGAAAAGGATAAAAATGGCAGGAACTCACTAAAAAAGAAGCACAAAATGGGTTAAATAGAGAGGGGGCCCATTGGCACATTCCTCGGCATCACTGCCGAATTTCAAATGAAGCACCCTGTTACTGAACCTGCGTGTAACTGATCCCCAACGCAACTGAACCCTTGTGTAACTGAATCGTCGTGCAACTGAACCCTCAAGTAACTTAAGGCCCTGGTACCTGAACCCCAGTATAACTGAACCCTCGTCTAGCTCAGCCCCGTTTAACTTACCTGAACTTTCGTGCACCTGAACCCCCGTGCAACTTAACCCTTATGCAACTCAAAATCGCATTTAATTAAGCCCACGTGTAACTGAACCCCGTAAAACTTAACCCTCATGCAACTCAACCCCCATTAAAATCAACCATCACTCAACTGAATATCTGTGGAACTCAACCACATTCAGCTCAATCTTAATTCAACTCAACTCTTTTCAAATCGGTAATGTAACTACAAAATGCAATTCCGCCGGTTTGGTCAGGTGTAAGCTGATTCGAACGAAACGATCTCTTTTGCTGGTTAATTCTTTCGTTTTTTTTTTTTTTTTTTTTTTTTTCTTTTTTTACCGCTTTGATGTAAAACATTTATCCTTTTGTCCAATATACTTTAAAATTAGCAGAGCTTCTCATGCCCATTGCCCGTTCGCACTTGAGGGTAATAGTAGCAGAACGAGATTGTTCCTAGAACATCGAAAGCCCATTGTAGCTAATTTCTTAAAGAAACACTAAAAAACACTATTTCATAAGAAATATTGCCATTAATGCTGATTCCAGGATGTTTGGTATTATTTAAAGTAATAAAAAAGAATATGGCATAGGACTTTAAAGTCCCAAACGAAGGTGCTTGAAATTTCCATTTCATAGTCCTTCACCCAGGAAGTGTAATGGGGGGTTGGGAGCCAGTCATTCTGTGCTTTCAAACACCCTTCCTTTTTGCCTTCTCCATGTTCCTTTAGGTAGACATTTAGAACTGGGTCGACTCTGGTTGAGCTTAAAGAGTCACGCCACTGACCCTTGTTCCAAACCGATTGAAATTATTAGTAAAAGTTTTTTTTGGAAAAATTTACGCTCATATGTCTTTCTTTTTCGTTTTTTTTTCTCCAGTACTGATAGGGCACTTATTACAATAGAGAGTTTTTTAATGTTATTTATGTCGTTATTTTATCTATTATTTATGTTGAAACGTTTTTTTAATACTTTCCTCATTACAACACCATCATAGAATGCCTTATGACACCAAAATGCAATTTTATAGTCATATCCGGAATGTAAAGGCTTGAAACCATAGAAGGTATACTGCTGAAATCCCCAAGATTGAAAACTAGCAATTCATTGCAGTAGCCGGTCGTTGGAACCTCGTAGGGGCACTGGAATGGATAACCTTCTGAGATCCTCGAAATTACTATTTTGTTTCCCTCCCCCCCCCGTAACGGTGTGCATTAAATGGTGAGTGGTTTGGTGTTATGTATCATACTTCACCTGAAATTTTTAAATAAGAGGCAATTGATTCACTATTCAAACCTGCTTACAGCCATGGTAATCGCTACTGTCACAAGTGTCTTATAGATTTGTTTTTCTAGAAGATTTTTTTTTTTAGCCTGTGAAGTATTGGATTTCTCTCAATACCTTTAAATTTTTCTTATTCTATCTGACTTTTGTGTATTCCTAGAAAGGAGACTACATCCTATTCAAATTTAAAATCCAAACAGAGTAAAAAATATTTCTAATCTTAAAGCTAATGCCCAAATCCAACGTAGCTTCCTCCAACTAATTTCTGTCACTGGCAGCCAATAAAACGTTTCTCAGATAGTTCGTGGTAACAAACTGTTTTTGATACCAATTGTTACATCAAAAGAATCAGATTTTTATGCTCATTTTAAAAATATAAGTTTTATCAAATTTGATTTTAACTATCAAAAGTTACGAGCCTGAGAAAATTTGCCTTATTTTGTAAAGCAGGGGAAAACACCCCCTAAGTCAAAAAATCTTAACTGTAGAAGTTTCGAGCTCCTATCTACAAAAATGTGGAATTTCGTAATTTTTGCTAGAAGACCGGTCAGGGATGCGTGTTTATTTTTTTTTCCAGGGGTGATCGTATCGACCAAGTAGTCCTAGAATGTCACGAGAGGGCTCATTCTAACGGAAATTAAAAGTTCTGGTTCTCCTTTTAAGTGACCAAAAATTAGTGGGCACCTAGGCCTCCTCCCATGCTCATTTTTCCCAAAGTCACCCGATGAAAATTTTGAGATAACCATTTTGTTCAACATAGTTTAAAAACCTGATAAATTATCTCTGGAGACGACTTTCTCCCTCACAGTCCCCGGGGAAGGGGCTGCAAGTTGCGAACTTTGACAAGTGTTCACTTATAGCAGTAATGATTATTGGGAACTGTACAGATATTTTCAGGGTGATTTTTTTTGGGGGGGAGGGGATGGGTTACGTGGGAGGATCTTTCCATGGAGGAATTTGTCCTGAGAGAAGAGAATTTCCATGAAGGGGCGCAGGATTTACTAGCATTATTTAAAACAAAAACAACAAACAACAAAAAATATGAAAAAGTTTGTTTCAATTTTTGATCTTTAGAGTAAAGAGCGAGGTATTAACGAGAGGGCAAACGCTCTCGTATATGTAATAAAAATATTCGAATATAGAAGTTCGTTACGTAAGATAATTCGTAAGTTAGGTATACTCTTTACTAATAAAAACGTTCGTAAGAAATTATAAATTCTAGTTGCCTTTTTAAGTAATCAAAATTTTGAAGGGCAACTAGGCCTCCTCCCCCACCCCTTTTTTCTCAAAACCATCAGATCAAAACAAAGAGAAAGCAAATGAGCCAAAAAAAAATTAATATGCAAATTTTGTTTTAAATATCCATGTGCGGAGAGCCAAAACCAAAACGTGCATTAATTCAAAAACGTTCAGAAATTAAATAAAAAAACCATGTTTTTTTTAATTAAAAATAAGGAGCGACATTAAAATTTAAAACGAACAGAAATTACTCCGTATATGAAGAGGGCTGTTCCCTCCTCAACGGCCTGCTCTTTACGCTACAGTTTTTTACTGCTTTAAAAAGCAGAGTTGAAAGAAAAAGTCAAACTTTAGCGTAAGGAGCGGGGCATTGAGGAGGGAACAGCCCCTTTCATATACATAGTAATTCTTGTTCGTTTCAATTTTATATGTCGCTCCTTACTTTCAGTTAAAAAACTTGTTTTTTTATTTAATAGTAAAAAAATAGGTTACATGTCTGTTATAATGTCGAAAACTCAAGTTGTTCATTCATTGACACACTGTAAACCGGTTTCTGAGTTTAGTTTCTGTCAGCTTGGCGTGAGGCAAGACAAAAAAATGTGATAAAAAATATATGGCAAATAATTTGGGCTATATTTTTGTACATTATGTGGGGGTAAAACATTTGGACAGAGTGTAGTTAGAAAACCATTTTTACTTTATAATATGCAGACTAACTATGCCTAACACATTTTAAATTCAGACCCGCTGTACTTTACCCCCACTCCTAATGTCCAAATATACAGAAGAAATTCGTTTCTAAAGTATTATATTTATTATATAATTTATTTTATTATATTCAAATTTATTACATTAAATTTATTATATTGCATTAAAATAATAACGTTATTCACCGTTGTGCTGGTGTAGGGGAAAAGACTAGGACTGCTTATCCGGAGTACTCAGTTTCGAAACCCGACAGCGCAAGGGAACTAACTCCTGTCAATCTGTAAATAAAATTTTTGAGATCTAGGTTATTTTCAGTTGTAAGAAAAACAATAGGCAATAAGTTATTATTTTGAATATACGTACAACAAAGATTTATGTCAATATGGTTTGTTGACACTTTTTTTGTACTTTAGCTCTTTTGCTCTTGCATAATTTTTTTTGCTCACTTTTTGCAGTTATGCACATTTTATTATATTTAATAATTTCAAAGTATTAGTACTTGGACAGAAGACATAGTCGTCACAAGAGACTAGTTATCAGATTTTTCGACTATGCTGAACAAAATGGCAAAATAGCAAAATTTTGATCCGGTGATTTTTGGAAATGAATGACCGTGGGGGGGGGGGGGCTGGTTGCCCTCCAATTTTATGTTCACTTAAAAAGGGCACTAGAACTTTAATTTCCGTTAGAATGAGCCCTCTCACGACATTCTAGGACCACTAGATCGTTATGATCACCCCTGAAAAAAAACACATCCATGATCTTTCTTCTGGCAAAAAATACAAAATTCCACAATCTTGCAGATCCGAGCTTGAAAATTCTACAGTTGGGTTTTCTGAGACGCTGAATCTGATGGCGTGATTTTCATTAAGATTCTATTACTTTTAGGGGGTGTATCCCTCTTTTTCGAAAATAAGACAAATTTACTCAGGATCGCAAATTTGATGAATAAAAATAAACTTGATGAAAATTATATATTTAAAATCAGCATGAAAATATCATTCTTTTGATGTATATATTGGTATCAAAATTCCGTTTTTTAGAATTTCGCTTACTATTGAGCCGGGTCGCTCCTTATTTACAGTTCGTTACTATGAAGAGTTTGATACGGTATTAGCTTAACGTCGATTGGCCCCGCCTCTCTTTTCCTCTCTGTCACAAAACGGCCTGAAATTCCGTGCATTTCTTACTTTTTCACGAAAAGATTTCCTATTGTTAGTGCTCCATCAATCCCTGCTTGACGTTGAGGTCCTAGCACAAGATCACAATCACAGAGAGGTTTGAACTCATATACTTCATTGCGGGATTCCATGCATTTCAATATTTCCTACGATACTTAATCTACAAAAATATGGAACAATAGTAGAATATTTATTAAGCCCCTTTTACGGGAAAGGAGCAAAGAATTTGAGCCCTGGGCTTTGGAGGGATACTAAGATACAATCTTTAGTATTGTCATTTCTCCCTTATATGATAAATTTAGTTATATTACCAAATTTTGATAGAGTGATCGGTCTATTTGATCATAGATAGTCATATATATATCATCACTTCATCACTCTCGACAGAAATTGATAGATAAATCTACTACACCAACCGCCTACCGAGAAGGCTAATATTTGTCATTTATAAAAAAAAAAAACTGATTTAGAGTAGTTTCTCTATCAAAATTTGGATTTGTTCTTGTTCGATTCTATACAATTTTTTTTTTTAATATGGGAGCTAAAAATCTACAGATTAGCCCGAAGACTTCATATGCATAAATTGTAAATTTAATAGCACATGGCTCAATTTCCTCCGATTTTAAAATATAGTTGCGAAACTATAAAAAAAATTAAAATTATGAAACACATATTTAAAACTTTCCTCTAAGGAAATGTCTCTACGCCTGGCCTATTTCCTTGTAGCCAAAGAAGTTTTTATCAAAGCAAGTTTAAATAATTAGTTAAATAAAGTTAATTAGTTAAATAAAAAGCAAGTTAAATAAATCAAAGTAATATTAAATTATTTTCAAAGTCAAGACATCTTAAGTAGGAATAGTAGCGAAATCTTTATGCGATACAAAGTCCGCGGAAGGAAAATCCCTTCCGCAGACAAAATTCTCTCACAAATTCTATTTGACAATTTGAATATCAAGTACCAAGAAATTCAAAAAAACATATAAGATCTCGGGGGAGGGGAGCATCAAGCATTCGCTCACCCTGTAAGTCACCAGTTCCTCACCATCACCGTCACGGGTGGTCAACGCTGCGATTTGTATGTAGTGCTTAAGGTCAGATAATATTTACTTACAACGAGGGGGATGGTGTCGAAGTTCGAAAATTAACACGTAACCTCGATAATTACGTGAGAAATATAGGCAAAGATGACGAGAATCTTGAGACACAGAGGGCAAGGGGTGGAAGACCCCTCGCCGATATATACAAATCGGGTCATAGCATAAACACATTGAGAGATCAGATATCTCTTACCTATCACTTGGATTCTGCCTGAAATGCTGCAGAGCAAACTGAAGCAGAGAATGTTTTCCATCATCAGGTGACACTGGAGAACTTGAAGAGTCCTGAGGAGATTCAGCAGTAGGCGACTCCCCACCACGCCAGTTTGAGGCCTCTTTTTCCATCTAGAAGGACATTTAATTACTGCATGAAGTCACAACTATATTTGACCTTAGAAATAATATTTTTTTCAACAAAATATGGTAGGAAGGATTTCTTTTTTTAAAACAAGGTTGAACCTTTCTTTAAATGAAAATAGTTTACATGAGTTCTTAGCTGTTTTCAGCTTTCTCACTCAAGAACAAAGCACCACGATAGGAGGTGGTTAAGAAACCGAAGCAATGGCAGATCAAGGATCGGTTTTTGGGGGGTACTTTTGGCTCGATCGAATCATATAATTGTAAGTAAAAGCAAGGCACCATCAAACTGCACCCAAGGAAATGCGTGTGGGTCAGTCATCTATATATATAAAAATAAGTTGTCTGTGTGTGTGTGTGTGTGTGGGGTGACGTCATGTTTGTGTGTCGACTGACGTCATGTTTGTTGACTGACGTCATTATAAGGATTGAGCTGTATGCGTCATGAAGTTGTTTGTCGACTGACGTCATGTTTGTCAACTGATGAAATTACATACCGGGACACCGGGACACAAATGACGACCGGGAAACAGGGAATATAAATGACGACCGGGAACCTCAAAGAGAAATTACATACTGGGACACCCGGACACAAATCAGGACCAGGACACAGGGAATATAAATGATGACCAGGACACAGGGACACAACTACAACGGGGACGCCGGGGGCACAGGCGGGATATACAAATGACGACCGGGACACAGGGATTGTTCGAATAGAAATTACAGACCGGGACACCGGGACACAGGGAATATAAATGACGACCGGGACACTCAAAGAGAAATTACAAACTGGGACACCAGGACACGAATGACGACAGGGACACAGGGAATATAAATGACGACCGGGACACAGGGACACATCATTAGAATAATGAGGTATAGATCTGAATACGGATTGTTTTTCCCATGGACAATTATATGTTACATGTTCAAGAGTCAGTAAACCTGACAATCTATTTATATGCACAGACAATGGGACAGCGAAGAATGTTGTATATTCGCACTTTTTTTACGTAGTTAAAAGCATATATATATATACTAGCTGTTGGGGTGGCGCTTCGCGCCACCCCAACACCTAGTTGGTGGGGGCGCTTCGCGCCCCCCCCAAGCCCCCCCGCGCGCGTAAGTCGTTACGCGCCATAATAGTTACGCGCCATTGTAGTTGTGTCCCTATGTCCCACCTGTGAATATAGATATATATATATATATATGGTTTTAACTACGTAAAACTTGCGAATATACAACATTCTTTGCTGTCCCATTGTCTTTGCATATAAATAGATTGTCAGGTTATCCCCCTGTTTCCCCCGGTGTCCCCGTTGTAGTTGTGTCCCTGTGTCCCGGTCGTCATTTATATTCCCTGTGTCCCGGGTCCCGGTCATCATTTGTATCCCGGTGTCCCGGTCTGTATATACATTCGTTTTTTAGTTTTGTTTTTCTCCTTTATTTTTTTCCTTTTTTTTTCTTTTTTAGCTTATTTAGATTTTTAGATTTTTTAGTTTTTTTTATTAGTTTTTAGTTTTTATTTCTTTTTAGTTTTTTTGTCCCGGTCGTCATTTATATCCCCCTGTTTCCCCCGGTGTCCCCGTTGTAGTTGTGTCCCTGTGTCCCGGTCGTTATTTATATTCCCTGTGTCCCGGTCGTCATTTGTATCCCGGTGTACCGGTCTGTATATACATTCGTTTTTTAGTTTTGTTTTTCTCCTTTATTTTTTTCCTTTTTTTTTCTTTTTTAGTTTATTTAGATTTTTAGATTTTTTAGTTTTTTTATTAGTTTTTAGTTTTTTTTTCTTTTTAGTTTTTTTGTAGTTTTTACCTTCTTTTTAGTTTTGTTAATTTTTTTTTTTACTTGTGTCCTGGTCGTCATTTATACTCCCTGTGTCCCGGTGCTTTGTTGATTGCTAATCGAACATTCCTTTTGTCCTGGTCGCTTTCTCTTTGAGTGTCGTCATTTATTTTTTTCTTTTTTAGTTCTTTTAGTTTTTACCTTTTTTAGTTTTTTTTTAGTTTTTAGTTTTTTTAGTTTTTTACCTTTTTTTAGTTTTTTTAGTTTTTTAGCTTTTTTATTTTTTTTATTAGTTTTTAGTTTTTTTGTAGTTTTTGCCTTTTTTTTTAGTTTTTTGTCCTGGTCGCTTTCTCTTTGAGTGTCGTCATTTATTAGTTTTTTCCTTTTTTTTTTTAGTTTTTTATTGGTTTTTACCTTTATTTTAGCTTATTTTTCAGTTTTTTCCTTTTTTTTAGTTTTTTTTTATTTTTTATTTTTTTTAGTTTTTTACCTTTTTTTAGTTTTTTTAGTTTTTTTAGTTTTTTAGCTTTTTTACTTTTTTTATTAGTTTTTAGTTTTTTTTTGTAGTTTTTGCCTTTTTTTAGTTTTTTCAGTTTTTTTTTTAGTTTTTTATTGGTTTTTACCTTTATAGTTTTTTTAGTTTTTTAGCTTTTTTATTTTTTTTATTAGTTTTTAGTTTTTTTTGTAGTTTTTGCCTTTTTTTAGTTTTTTCAGTTTTGACGTCACCTAATCCAGTTTTTTCAGGTGACGTCACCTGACACATCCATCCACACATCCATCCACACATCCACAGACAGACAACTTATTTTTATATATATAGATATATATATATATATATATATATATATATATATATATATATATATATATATATATATATATATATATATATATATATATATATATACATATATATACGACTTGCGCACGCGCAAGTCGTTACGCGCCATATTAGTTACGCGCCATTTTAGTTGTGTCCCTGTGTCCCACCTGTGAATATAGATATATATATATATATATATATATATATATATATATATATATATATATATATATATATATATATATATATATATATATATATATATATATATACACACATATATATATATATATATATATATATATATATATATATATATATATATATATATATATATATATATATATATATTTTTTTTTTAATTACGTAAAACTTGCGAATGTACAACATTCTTGGCTGTCCCATTGTCTGTGCATATAAATAGATTGCCAGGTTTACCGACTCTTGAACATGCAACATATAATTGTCCATGGGACAAACAATCTGTATTCAGATCTATTCCTCATTATTCTAATGATTGCCCTTGAGCTTTGTTGATGGGGATTGCTAATCGAACATTCCCTGTGTCCCTGTCGTCATTTATATATCCCCCTGTGCCCCCCGGCGTCCCCGTTGTTGTTGTTTCCCTGTGTCCCAGTCGTCATTTGTGTCCCGGTGCCCCAGTCTGTAATTTCTCTTTGAGTGTCGCGGTCGTCATTTTCCCTGTGTCCCGGTGTCCCAGTCGTCATTTTTGTCCCGGTCGTCATTTGTGTTCCTGTGTCCCGGTCTGTAATTTCTCTTTGAGTGTCCTGGTCGTCATTTATATTCCCTGTGTCCCGGTCGTCATTTGTGTCCCGGTGCTTTGTTGATGGTGATTGCTAATCGAACATTCCTTGTGTCCCGGTCGCTTTCTCTTTGAGTGTCCTGGTCGTCATTTATATTCCCTATGTCCCGGTGTCCCGGTCGTCATTTGTGTCCCGATGTCCCGGTGTGTAATTTCGTCAATCAACAAACATGACGTCAGTCGACACACAAACATGACGTCACTCGACACACAGGCAACTTATTTTTATATATATAGATGTCCCGGTGTCCCGGTCGTCATTTGTGCCCCGATGTCCCGGTGTGTAATTTCGTCAATCAACAAACTTCGTCAATCAGTCGACACACAAACATGACGTCACTCGACACACACACACACACAGACAACTTATTTATATATATATATATATATATATATATATATATATATATATATATATATATATATATATATAACTGTGAATGTCCAAAATCTCTTTAATGTTCAATATTCACCGGTGAATGCTCAAAATGTGTTTTTCTCAGTTTGGATTCAATTAGTTTCGTGAGTCAGCTCTTTCAATCTTATGAAAATGGAAGCTATGGAGGTAAAAGTTGAAGTTAGGTTACATTACGTTAGTTTAAGTTAGATTAGAGTAGGTTAGGTGAAATTTGGTTCTAAATATCAAAAATGGTTTAAAAACCTAAGCTAATCTAACCCAACCTAACCAAACCTACTGTATTTTAACTTGATTTGTCATCAACAAACCTTGTATTTAAATTGAAAATTTGACTATGAACACTTGCCGTGACTAGTTATTATAAAAAAAAGAAAACGGTATAATATTACAAACAAGACAATGGAAAAAACTCCTAATAATAAAGGTCCGAACATTCACGCTTCACGTTCGGAACATCAACGGGAAAAAAAACAAATTCAAGAAACGAAAATACAAAATACAAGAAATAGAAAAAAATAGTCTTTCCTGAATTGGTTTCACTTGTTGGTATTCACATTGATGAATATTTTTCATAAGGCAGTTTATTAATACGTGGGCTTTTTTTCTTTCTTTGTGTTATAACTTTGTTTTTTCCTTTTCTCATATGATCTGTTTAATTTAGTATAATTTTTTCCTTTGATAAAGGCTTCTGGACCTGAAGCCAAAATATTCAGGCCTTTATAATTATTAAAAAAAAAAAAAAAAAAATCCGCTGTCGTATTTGGAATATTATTCCTCTTTTTCTACAAATTATTTTGCTTTATTTGCAAATGGAAAAGCAATGCTGCCTAGGAAATGTTTGACATTTGTTGACATTTGACATTTGTTTGAGGAAATGTTTGACATCCTAGGCAGCAATGCTGCCTAGGAAATTCATAATAGTTATTATGAATATTCTAATTTAATACAGTTTAGAATGAGGACAACCAACAGTTGCATTTTAAAAGCGACTCCTAAAAATTCATTCATGAAAAAAAAATATTATAAAACAAAGCTTAAAAGGATCTATACAATAAAAGAATATTACAAAATGACAATAGTTAACAGCTGGCTTCTCCGAATTTCATCTTAATTTTTCTTCCATCACGGTTTTGAGAAAAAACAAAAGTAATTAATTCATAATCCGCAAAAATCTAAATAAGCGATCCAAAATTACAAAAGCCTTCAAAAATTTGCATTTAAATCAATAAAATTGTATGGTGCAAAAGTACTAGAGCGAAAAAAGGAATTTTTTAATAGTGCCGCAATTTGTCACGCGCTAAGTAACGGATAATATCCATGTTTAATTTGTTAAGCAATCTCTGTGTCGCCTTCCTTATCTGTTTCGGCTAGTAAAGGAAAGTTGAACCTAAACAAGATTATTCACTTCGCCTGAGAGGAACAATTTGAAAAGAGCGTCAGATTCCCTCCAGGATTTCCGTCTTTTGCCCCCCCCCCCAAAAAGCTAGATTCAGTCCCTGGTGCCTAGACGGCAGTGGTAAGAAAAATACATGTTTCGTCTAATTGTACTATCTAAAAGGCTTATGCACGCAGTGGTGTCAATTCACCGAACTTTTTAGGGGGGGGGGGAGGGAATGCATTTTCAAGATCTATCGCGAGTAAATATGTCGTATCTTTCACTGACAAACCCAAAAAAGGTATTTTAAATGAAGCACCCCAAAAGAGCTATTTTTCAAAATCTAGGGGGGGGGGGTCAAATAAAAAGTCAAAGGTCCCATCTTTCCACTCCCTCGGCCAGCGCTATCAGATGCACAAGTTACACTACAGTCTTCATTTTCGATAGCAAAAAAAAAAAGATTCTAAGGAGGACCTTTTTTTTTAGAAATCACGCACACCAGGCGATGCATACCAAGCATGGCGGAAGTGTTCCAAGCGTGGCGGAGCAATGTGGCATACTTGGTGTTCCGAGATGTACACCAAGTGGCGGATGTTGGCGCCCTCTCGACAAGATCCATAGATCGTATGTATTTTTTCTATGACTTTAACGTCAAGTCCGTGCCACACAGTAGTGTGGCTCAGGTCAAGCCAATAGATTTTCAAAGGCATTTTCACGCAAAAAACTTTAGTCGGACAAAAATGTGGGGGGGGGGTCAAAACCGGTAGTCTCCCCCTTAGATACGGCTTTGCTTGCTTGCAATATTGTCAGCAATGAGCAGCTACGGACCACAGTATAACAGTATAGTACAAACAAGTTTTTGGGTGGGCAAAGGTAAATGTCGTATACAATTGCTTTTCTCAGCCACATTTACGACTAATGCTGCAGTACATACCCCCCACTCACTTCCCACAATCCCCATGCCCAGAACAGGATGTCCAATCTCATAATTTTTACCAAGCTCTATTCTAATAGCCCTGGGTATCCCGCATTTCATTTGTTCGTAATTTTGAATGGATTTTGACTCTGTAAGATTGAATTTGTTGTACTAAACTTTTAATATACTTGATTTACTTAAATATTATTTATGATTTTTTTTTTATTAAATTGATTAGTTTGTAGGTTCACCAATTTATATTAATAAATAGAACTAATATCAGCAGGTCACGAAGTTAAACGAAAATCACAGGCAGCCCTATATAAAGATACATGACACGTCAAAGTATTACCCCATATTGTGTAACGTTATATAGTGATATATTCCCCACATTTACATAGCGTCTTCATTTAAAAGTTTTAAGTTATAATTATTAACTTATCCATTGGCCATTGTTTGACAATCTGTCAAATTGGCCATTGTTTGACAATCCATTGGCCATTGTTTGTCCAGAAAATCTGAAAAATTCATGGCATCAGTGTGGCAGATACCTTGAATCAACTAAAAATTGCCAGGGATGCCAAATGGAAGGGAAAATTTACTTCTAGAGTTTGGAAATAACCTTCCCCCATTGAATCTTTGTTTTAAAAAAAGGAATTCTATAAAATTTTTCTTTTGCAAATTGAAGGATGGGGGGTATATATTTCCAAAGGGAAGCTGCACTGAATATCGTCTCTGTGTCTATAATTCCCTTCACAAGCACAGCTTGGTCATCTAGTGCTGCATCACAAAACTGATAACAATAAAAACAGAGAATGGGTTGGTACGGCTTATACGTGCACACAAAATTTATTGACCTGAATTATCATAGCCTGCAATGTTGCAGTCTGTTATAAACGTAATAGAGGTGTCAGTCATCCGTCAATTACGTCATTATTTATGTCTCGAAACACTTGAAGGCATCATCCACTAAAACTTAATTATCTCAGAATTCTTAAGACTACCCGAATATATTGAAATTCGTAAAATTAGGTAATTAAATCGTAACAGTAATGCCGAAACTATTAAAACTACAATATTAAAAGATATATTAAAATTAAAATTGTAATAGTAGGTTCAGATGAGGTTTTAAGAGAGAAACAGAGGGGGAAATTGCCCAGGGCGCAGAAATTTTAAGGGCACAAAATTTCAAATAACTAATCAAACGGTTACAACCATATAAATTTTATTGGAATAAACTAGTTCGGCAGAATTGTGTTAATAATTGATTTTTTTTGGATTTGGTGAGAAAATTTTGGGAGACAGGCAAGGGGGAGGGAATAATCGAGATTTTGCCCCGGCCGCAATATAGACCAGAACTGCCACTGAGTAGGATACTTATTTGGCTTTCTAATTTTACACCCGTGTTCAATAAATCAACCTACTTTTATATTTGTTTATTTTCTCAGGCTCTTAACTTTTGATGGGTAAGGCTAAACTTGATGAAACTTAAATGTTTGAAATCAGTATTAAAATTCGATTCTTTTGATGTAGCTATTGGTATCACAATTCCGTGTTTTAGAGTTTCGGTTACTATTGAGCCGGGTCGCTCCTTACTTCCAGTTCGTTACCACGAACTGTTTATTAAATAAAAAAAAAATCGAATGAAAGTAAGGTGCAACATTATGACTTAAAACGAACAGAAATTATTACGTACATGAAGGGGTTGCCTCCTCCTAAACACCTCACTCTTTACGGTAAAGCGTTTTAGTACTTTTAAAAAGTACTAAAACGTCTCCCATCCTAAAATGTATTCATGCTTCCCAATAACAAATACTATACGTAAACAGTGGGCAAATCTTATAATTTGAAGACCTTTCCCCTGGGGCTGTGTGTGTTTGGGGGAGGGGGAGGGGGTAATATTATATCCAAAGGCATAGTTATTGGGCCTTTCAATTATGATCAACACAATGGATATCTTAGTTGCCCTCTAATCTTTTGGGTCACTCAAAAAGGGCACTAAAACTTCTTATTTCCATTCAAATGAGCCCTCTCGTGATATTCTCGGACCACTGAGTCGATACGATCTCCCCTAAAAAAAAGACGGGATCTATGATCTTTCTTTTGGCAAAAAATATAAAATTCAACATTTTTGCAGATAGTAGCTTGAAAACAATACGGTGGAGTTTTCTGACACGCTGAATCTGATGGTGTAATTTTTATTAAAATTATATGACTTTTAGGGGGTGGTTCTACATTTTTTCGAAAATCGTGCGAATTTTCTCAATAAAATTGGAGGGCCACCTCCAACGCTCATATTTTCAGAAAGCCACCAGATCAAAATTTTGAGGTAGCCCTTTTGTTCAGCATAGTCGAAAAATTTAATAACTATGTCTTTGAGGACGAGTCGCAATTAGGAAATATACAGATGTTTTTGTTTTTTTTTTTTGGGGGGGGGGTATTTTTTCTGGTGGGGACGCTGGGGGAGAAGGTTGCGAGGGATGTTCTTTCCAGGGAAGAATTGTTCACGGGGGAAGAGAATCTTCCATAAAGGGGGCGCCGGATTTCCAGCATTATTTAAAAGCTGATCAGAAATTAAATAAAAAGAACAAGTTTTTTTCGACTGAAAGTATGGAGCAGCATTAAAATTTGAAACGAACAGAAATTATTACGTATAATAGTGGTTTCCCCCCTCCTCAGTACCTTGCTCTTTACGTTAAAGTGTTTTTCGAGTTTGTAAGAAGGTTACTATGCTAATTAAATGGTCCTTGTATTTCAGGAGTCACTTTTAAACAATTAGAAAAAAGTCAAACTTTAGGGGGGAAAAGAGGTGTTGAGGAGCGGGCGAACCTCCTCATATATTTAATAATTTCCGTTCGTTTTAAGTTTTAATGTGGCCCCTTACTTTCAGCCGAAAAAAACTTGTTTTTTTTTTAAATTAATCCAGTAAAGGAATAATAAGAACTTCTTCAGTAGGAAGAAGGTAGAAAAGAGAATGTAAAAAACGGTATAAAAAACGAATTACATTATAAGAATTTTCTTTTATATTTACAAAAAAAATCAGTGAAATAAAATATTAAATTGCTGAGATTCTAGGAATTCGAATAATTATATTTTAAATATTCTGCTTATGCTCATTAATTCTTTCAATCATCTTAATTATTATAGTGAAGTATTTTTTATATGTGATTTATTTATATATGAGGTTTTTTTATATGTTGATTTATTTTTTATTTGTTGCTGCTGTTTTGGAAAACAAAAGTGCATTTAAAAGTTTTTTTTACAGTTCATTACAGTTTTCAATAAAACGCAAATGACACAATAGGCTTTGGATTTTTATGGTTAGGGGAAGGGGGAATGTAGCCAAACTTCTGTTGGTAGTAATTTTCGCTCGTTTAAGTTTGACCTGAATATTCAATTTGATTTTTACTTGTTGTAAGATTTATTTATCTATCTATATTTGTCGCTGTTATCGTTATGTTTTCTGTGATGGTTTATTTTAATTTCTGCTCGTTTTGGGTTTCATTTATTCTTTAATAGAAACTTCTGGTCCTTTAAGTTTGAATTTTTATAACAATTTATTTCAGGTATAAGTTTAAATACGGCTCTTTACTTTCCTTTGAAAAACTTCTTTCTCGAAAAGCTTTTTTTTAAATAATTTATATACTGTAATATCTAAAGACAAGCCAGGTTGGGAGTAATAAGGGTAAAAATTGAAAAAGACATAGAAATTATATATAGAGCCAAATACAAGAGAACATTTAAAAATGTAACTAACTATAAATAAAAGTACGAAAAATGCCTATGACAAGTCGTATACGGACAAAAATTGTTGTTTTAGATATAAATAACATTTATATATTATTTATATAATAAACATATATATACATATATATATATATATATATATATATATATATATATATATATATATATATATATATATATATGCACAACTAATATATATATATATATATATATATATATATATAACTAATATATATATATATATATGCACAACTAATATATATATATATATATATATATATATATATATATATATATATATATATATATATATATATATATATATATATATATATATATATATATATATATATATATATATATATATATATATATATATATATATATATATATATATATATATATATATATATATATATATATATATATATTATGCACAACTAATGTTTACGAAAAGGTAAATATAGAGGATGAGAATTTAATTGAAAAGACTGAAGAAATACTTTTAAAAAATTTTAATATTAAAATAAATGACAATAATAAAAAGTTCCCTTTCCTATATTGGACTGTAAAATTTCATAAGAACCCCCTAAACCACGGTTTATTGCTGGAGCAGCTAAATGTCCAACCCGCATTGCTGCTACTGACCTCTCTTTAATTTTAAAGGAAATTGTAAATAAACTTAAAACCTATTGTTCTGGTATTAAAAAAATTTCGAATTTTAATCCATATTGGAGTGTTAATAATTCACTGCAGGTGATAGATTCTTTAACAATGGTTTCAGCTAAAAGAATTGAGTCTTTCGATTTTGCGACAATGTATACTAATTTATCACTTAATGTAGTGTTTGATAATTTAAAAACTGTTATCAAGAAATCTTTCCTCTTATCTAGTAAAAGGTTCTTAAAAATAGACACTTATAATAAAAAAAACTATATGGATAAATTGCTTTAATACTACAGTTAACTTGAGATGTTACAGCTTGGATATGATTTTTGAGTTATTAGAATTTGTTTTATACAATACTTATATAAGATTTGGGGGTGATTTGTACAAGCAAATTGTGGGAATTCCCATGGGGGGGGGAATGCCAGCCCATTTATAGCTGACTTGTTTTTAAGTCAACTAGAATATAAATATATGATGGATAAGAATAATCCAATTAATTTAAAATATGTTTTGTCAAATAATAAAAGATATTTAGATGATATTTTGGTCTTAAATTGTAAGGATTTCATTGATATTTCAAAAAATATATATCCATCAGAGCTTATTCTTGAGCCTAGTCATGGCGCTGGTCATGAAGATCATTTCTTAGATTTAAATATTAATATTTGTGATAATAATAAATTAAGTTTTAAAATGTATAATAAAACGGATGATTTTGATTTTGAAGTGATTAGTTTCCCATTCCCTGAAAGTAATATACACTCAAATATCACATATTCAGCGTTTTTCTCACAGTTACTTCGTTATGCAAGGATTTGTAGTAATTATATTGATTTTAAAATAGATGTAAAATCTTAAGCCAAAAATTGATATCAAGAGGTTTTTCTGCAAATAAATTAACTTGGCAATTTAAAAAATTTAGTTTTCATTATAACGAACTTTTAAATAAATATCAAAAGAATTATCTAGAAATACTTAAAGAAATTTTCAACTAATTTCGGAGGTTCGAGAATTGTTGTCGCAGCGCCATTTATTTTGAATTGTGTTTCTAATTGAGCGAATTTTTTTAAAAATTAGCCACATGGTAAAGATGAATTCTATAATTGTTTAGTTCATTCAGGTTTTTTGAAATGTGTTAATATTTGTGATTTGGTAAAATTTATAATATTTAGTTTACCTATTGTTGCTAAAAAGAGGGATATATTAACAGGATAAGTTTGTTTTGGTTTTACTTGGTTGTTTTACATTTGCCGTTTTTTTTTTCTTTCATAGGCATGTATTTTGGGGGTGATACCTGACACGGGGATGCCATGGATATTCTGTGGTAGCCACAACACTGTGCTGGGTAGAGAATTTAAAGTGGCGAAACCCTATATAGGCCAGTGTATTCTCCTGATGAGCCCTTGTGTTGGGTTATAGCCTCTGAATTATTTGTCTATATTATTTTTTCTATTGTTTGGTAAATGACGACTTATACTTATTGACGACATGACTGCCTGTCCATGGATTATTCTTTATGGTTGATTGTGTATGGCTATGCTGTTTGATCTATGTAATTGTATGGATAAGTAGGGTTAAGAACTCATTCAAGTGCTGGTCTATATTAATCACTAATTTAGGAAAACAGTCTTCCTTTTCTCCTTCTGTCTCTTTTTTTTTTTTTTTTTTTTTTTTTTGTGCTGTTGCATTGGTGATTTCTCTTTTCATGATATATATATATATATATATATATATATATATATATATATATATATATATATATATATATATATATATATATATATATATATATATATGTATATATATATATATATATATATATATATATATATATATATATATATATATATATATATATATATATATATATATATATATATATATTTTATGTTAAAGGAATTGAGATTTATATTTTTAACCCCCCTTTCAAGCATAGTGTTTCAGGAGTCGTTCTTAGAGAATTGGGACAGAATTCAAACTTTAGCGTAAAGAGCGAGGTGTTGAGGAGGAGCAACCCCCCTCATATACGTAATAATTACTGTTCATTTCAAGTTTAATATTTCTCCTTACTTTCAGCTGAAAAAACTTGTTTTTTTTTAATTTAAATTCAGGTCGTTTTTAAAATTATGCCAGGGAATCTGGCTGCACCTCTATGGCAAAAATCTTTGCCCCCTCACCCAAAAAATATATGCATACTTACCAATAGCTCTTTCGCCCCTAAATTTGTGTGCGACTAAGAAGAAAAGCATCAAAAATGCAAATAAACAAACTTTCGCTGCCTTTTATAAAGTTTTTTTGTGACCCCACCCCCCTCCGACAAAAATATCACCATCAATAAAATCTTATATATGTCCTTGATTATTAAAAATCTAGTTTATAAAAAAAGAAAGATTTTTAGGCATTTAAAACACTACAGAAAATAATCTTTTGATTAAAAGTTGCGTCTCCTCGCCTCGTCTGAGAAGAGGAGGAAAAGCATTAGAAAAAACCTAAAGGTCTCCAAATATCTTAATAAAAAATTAAACGGAAGAGAATGGAACTGAACAATTAATATAACCAATTGGTCAACTTTAAATCGTAGTCAATATTGCTTATTCAACTTGAGGAAATGGGTCATAAATCTCCAAATCAAACCAAATGTCACATAAAACCTCTTTTGATTGTAAATGACTGCTGTAAATATTATGAACTTTTTGTAGACTCAGCCAGTCTATTACTTTCTCTGGAAAAAAAAAACTTTTTTTCTCTCTATTAGAATGAGAAGGAACGTTTATTGAATCTCTTTTTGTTAGGTCATTTGGAATACCTCTTACAAAAGAATATTCTAATTAATGTACATGAAGTTAAATAATAAAAAATAAAACAAATTAAAAAAATGCAACTGACTTGTAAGTTGGAGGCAGAAACAAAAAGCTGCTATTTTCACAGTATAAATCTTATAGCAGAGAAGAACAATGAAAAGATTTTTACATTTTCTTTTTTACTATAACTAAAGACCAGTGGCTTGTACAGGAAATATATTTTACACCTAAAGTGAGACAATTTTTTAAGGTTTATATATATATATATATTATATATATTTATATATGTATATTTCTGTAGATATTGATATGACCAATCTAACTTTAACTTGAGGGAGGAGGCGTAAACCTCAGATTAAAAAATGTCCCATAACACCCCTTCAATAACCGTAGCCCAATTACTTACTCGAGGCTCCATTATAGTATCATATAAATCCTCTTCACTGCATTCTATCCATTCTTCTGGTTTTACTGTTCTACTATATGGCTTTTGATATTTTGTTTCTCTTTGTGTTTCTACTGTTACTGTTTGGTTATTGACAGCTTTCTCACTGAAACTTTTGGCAAGCTGTTTAAACAATTTCTCTTCACACAGCTTTGCCTTTTCTTCAAGAATAGTCAAAGTTCTGTCAATATCAATATTGGAGTCAGCGCTCCCATTCCAATCTATCCCTATTTTGTCCAAAGAACTTTCAGAAGACGAGCGACTAATACCACTGTCATAACTATTCAGTCTTTTCCTTCTAGTTTTCCGTGACTGAATGCTGTCACGTACATTTAGCCTGTCGTAAACATTTCCACCTATCCATTGGCATCGTGTTATAGAATTTATTATTCTCATTAAAACAGACGTGGTTTGAAATTCGACTAAACTTGAATTACATGAACATGAGCTGTCACAACTTTGGGTTTCACATTCGCTCTCAGTTTTCGTTTCATCGCTTAGATCGCTCCATCTCATATCTTCAATGACGGGAAGTTCTACTTTTTTCATCTCCTTCTTTTTAAACCCGTTGCCAGATTTGTGCTCCGTTTCTATTTCAAATAATGAAATCTGGTCATTAAAAACAACGCGACGTTTCCGTTTCATACTCTTTTGGCTAATATCACAGGGCATATTATTTGGAATGTTGTATAGGCCATCATCAGTGGAGGAACAGTTGCTGCTTGTCTCTTCTAATTTCAGCAGATCAGCACTTCCTCTTGACGTACCGAGTATCTCTGTAAACGTCAAGCTTTGAAAAGAGCTAACAGACGGAAGTACTATTGATTGGTCGGAGTTTAAATTGTGTAGATCTTTGTTATCAAAGTTAGGCAACGAATTATATGAATGGCCCTCTTTTTGCAAAGACCAGTTAGTGTCTAGTTCTAAAACGGAAGAAGACAAATTGCTCGATGAGTCTGATCTGCTACTGCTTGCAATACTTTTATCACCTTCAGAAATCGAAACAATATTTCTCACCGAAGAACTGTAAATTTCGCTTTCAGTATCACTTGCATTCGAAGTTTTAGAAGTCGCTTGGGAAGATTCTACACTTGCCCCTGAAAACTGAGACAGACCTTCATTAATTCTATGACAATTATCCCAGTGACAATCTTTTCCCCTTAATGACCCTGATAAAAGGGTATATTCCTTATGACTCTTCATATCAGAACAGGATAGAATTTCCACGGCTAGTCTGCATAATTCAATTAAATCATTTTCATCGAAATCACGCTTAGTTCCTATGGCTTCATAAGTATGGTCCGTCTCATTCTCTGAATCAATATCATCAAAATAGCTATCGATAGCCCTTGAGAAGTTATCATTATCAGATGACCCACTTGCTTTTTTGTTGACACTCTCTTTTTGGTAGTAAAAATCGTCATAAAAATCGGTGTCAATTACTTCATCACTTGTCACAAATTGTCTGTAAACTCCGTCACTATGACACTGCACTCTATTCTTAGTTCTTAGTGCATATTCCATTCCAAAAGACATTGTATCTGATATGCTGTGAAAACCACTGTCCCTTTGTCCACCGCTGTAGTCCTTATCTATCAAAGAAGTGTTTTCGTTGGCAGCAGGCTTTTCAGGAACTTTTTCACATTTTGAAGCAATATTATGATTTAAAAGCAAGATATCATCATTGTATTGAATTCCTTCTGAATTTATATCAAGCAAAGATGTATTGTCAAACGAAACTCGCTTTATAGCATGCAAATAATTATTTTCTAGATTTTCGCCCGCGGCACCTGTAATGCTCGGTTCGTTCAGGGTATTTGACCTGGAGCTTACTCCAAGCTGAGTTGAAACCGTTGAGATTTCCCCATCATAAAAAAAATTGTTCATGTATGTACCTGTATTTATATCTATCCCCTCAGTCTTATATTTACTCAACATGCATTGTTCTTTGATATCATTACCATATATCTTTTCAGGATCAATTCTAACAATCACTTCCATAGTCTCTTCTTCTTCTCGGAAATTGGCAGCTTTACCATCGTCTGACTCATTTCCAGAAGTTAGAAGTCCCCAGTCTGTATCAGATTCAGTTATGGCTGCACGGCGACGAAGGGTTCTTTCTCTGAGGGTGGAGCTAAGGGCAGCCCAATTTTTTTGGAATGACGTTTGAGATGTAAGGCGAGAAGACTCGTAAGTAGAGGGGGATTTTTTCATTTTCCAAGCAATTAATTTAGGTATTTCATCATCACTTAAATCACCTGCAACGTTGCGCTTGCTCGAAATATTTTTAGCAAGCAAGTTCATTTTCTAAATACTGAAATTGAAGTATTATTCTGATAAATACTGAAATTAAAGCATTATTCGAAGTTAGCTAGCCAGCTAGCTAACTTAGAAAATAAGTAAATGATACCTCTTTTATATCCTACAGTCACTGAGAACCTGGGGAAGTTTCGATCCTCATTGCTACCACGTTTGATATCCTTCACCTTGCGACCCACAACCAAACATTTTTCACAAAATTGTTGTCCCACATTCCAAATTTCACTCAATCAATCTCTTAAGCGATACAACTTCAGTGACTATGTGATCAATATTCAGCAAACCGTTGATTACAGGTTTTTCGGCAACATATTTTAGTCCTTTTTATCACCACTGAAAGGAATCAAATTTGCAAGAACTGTTGCATCACAATACATCCTTTTAATTCAAGCAGTGGATGCACAGACGTGAAAAAGTGGACTAGAATCTGACAGATTTGATATGCCTCAAACGGTTATTAAAAGTGTTCAAAAACCATGCTACGATTCTCATGGTGGGTTATGATTTTTTCTTTCGTGGCAAGGTAACGGCCAACAGCTGGCAGAGAACAATAAAAAAAACAGATGGTTAAAGCAGACACTACTAACCTAATGATAGCGAGAGCAGTTACTGCTGACTAACTAACTCAAATAAAGTATTCATTATGAAGGTTATGATGCACAAATTAAGCAATGTCAAAATAAATACCTGCGAATTTCCGGTTTTTTATAATATTTGTAGATATCATAGCTTTCAAGGACATAAATAACAGCTTATATTTATACCACCGTAAATATTACAATTTAGAAATAGTTTGCCTATTTCTAAATGATGCCACTATTTAGGTGCCACTAATAGTTGCCCACCTTCCGACACATGGTATAAATCACGGAGTGAACATGGGCCACTAAACTGAGTAGTTCCGTCTTACGCCCCTGCAACGCTTGAAATACTTACGCCACGCTTTGCTCACTGTCTCCAGGCTTGGCACGTGTCATATGGTGTAGGCGATTTAAAAAAGTCGGCACCCCCTTGAACTTGAATGTTTTAATACCCTATGTATCCCGAGGCAAAAGTCAGAAATCATGTAGGACTAAGGGTTGAATTCCATCCGAGCGGGTATTCCAATATAATGCTGCCAATTGGGGCTAGCCTCCACCAAGTAAATTCCGGACAATAAATTTACATAAGTTAGCCAATTTCGGCCTAACTTATCTTAAGCTTTTTTTTGTAATATTTTGGAAAACGAGAATTTTCTGAAAAACGCCAAGGGAAGAAAGAAACCGTGGCTATTCTGTGCCACCAGTTTTTCTAATCTATATAATGTGCAAATACGTTTGGTGATGTTCCGTACTGTGGCTTTTCTTTTCTTTTTCCTTTGTTATACTCCGTTTTAATTCCGTGTGAATTTTTGGGCAGTACAATTACTTACTATGTCTTTATAGATAATTTAGATCTATAGATACAGATGTGTATACACTCAATCTTCCTTTTGGGATAGGCACATCCTCCAAGAACAGTCAAACAAACATCCATGTCAACACGTTATGGCAAATAACTTTTGCACCATCTGGCCTGATATATTACATTTGAAGCCGAAACATGGCTTAAAGGTGGCCAAGAACGAAGTTCTGAGCAGCGGATTAAAAAAGAATGATCAAAGTATTAGCCTATGGTTGGAACTACTGTTTTATACTAATTTTTAATTTTTGAATTATTTTTTTACATTGTTTTATACTAATTACAACTTCTTGTTTTATACCAATAAAAAAAAATTCAACTGAAAGTAGGGAGCAATATTGAAAGTTAAAAACGAATAGAAATTATTATGCACATAAGGGTGATTGCACCTCGCTTTTTACGCTAAACATTTTGAGTACTTTTAAAAAAGCTTTTTATTGTTCTAATTAAATGAGCATAGTGTTTCAGGAGTCGTTCTTAAAGAATTGGGACAGAATTCAAACTTTAGCGTAAAAAGTGATGTGTCGAGGAGGAGCAACCCCCTCATATACGTAATAATTACTGTCCATTTTAAGTTTTAATATTTCTCCTTACTTTCAGCTGAAAAAACTTGTTCTTTTTAAATTTAGTTTCAGATCGTTTTTAAAATTAGGCCAGGGAATCTGGCTACACCTCTATGGCAAAACCATTGAATCCCAGTGGAAATGTATCCCGGACACTTACCCTTAACATCTCCACGCGTAAAATTGAATTGGCAAAAAGAAAGCAAGACGTAAGAACAATTTCGCATAGGAATTCTGGCAAATTCTCCCAATATAAAATTTTCCCCCGAAAAACTCAACCCCTAAAAATTTTCCTCTCCACAGAAAATTATCCTCATGGAAAATCCCACCAGTAAAAACTTTACCCCCTTCACCCGAAAAATATATGCATGCTTCCCAATAGCAAACACTATACGTGAACAATGAGCAAATTTTGTAACTCAAAGACCTTTCCCTAGGGGCCTTGGAGGGGGGCATTATATCTCTAAAGGTATAGTTATTTGGCCTCTGAACTATGCTGAACAAAATAACTATGTCTAAATTTTAATCGGACGATTTTGAGAAAAAAAGGGAATAGAGAAAAAGGCTCTTGAGAAACAGCCTCTGGGGCTTTTAATTTCTGTTTGAATTAGCCTCTCCCGATATTCTAGGACCACAGGGTCGATACGATCATCCCTGGAAAAAAAAATAACAACAAAAAAACAAACAAATAAACACGCATCTGTGATCTTTCTGCAGGCAAAAAATACAACGATTCCGCATTTTTACAGATAGGAGCTTAAAATCTCTACAGTAGGGTTCTCTGATATGCTGAATCTGATGAGGTGAGTTTTGTCAAGATTCTATGACTTTTAGGTGGTTTTTCCCCCTTTTTTCTAAAATTACAAAAACATTTTCAGGCTCGTAGTCTATGATGGGTAAGATTAAACTTAATGAAAAAGCCGATGGGTAAGATTAAACATCAGCATAAAAAGCCGATTCTTTTGATGTATCTATTGTTATCAAAATTCCATTTTTTAGAATTTCGGTTACTATTGACCAAGTCGCTCCCTATCTACGGTTCGTTATAACGAACTGTTTGATATCTTTATATATAATAGTTTACAGGGCATATAATATAACAACTGTCAAAATGTTAACTGATAATTTCTAGTGTATTGAGAAGCCATACCAAAAAGTAAATTTTGGTCTTATAGTCGAATTTTACCGGGAACCGTAGTCCCGAACATTGCTGCCAGCTTTGGCTAGTTTCCAACAATCCACTAGTTACCAACCAGACCCTCTTGTCACATATTTTGCAAGATCCTTTCTCGACGCAGCCTGCCCCGTGCACTGTTTGCTGATATGGCAACCTCCTTCATCTGCAACATGACGCACTAGCTCGGGCCGTGCTCGACTTCGAACCCACCCTCTACTTATGGAAAAGTCCCAGAGGACCCCCCCCCCCTATTAAGTGTAAAAACGGAGCCGATGAACTCCTTGCCTAAGCCCACATGCCATTGGAAGAAGCCGTGAGTCTGGCAAGCGATAGGTCAACCTGGAGGTGCCTGGTCTCATCGTACTCTAGACCGTCCTGGCAAGAGCCGTAAGTCAAGTCACCGATTGTAATTAGAAACATTAAACTAGCAAATAAGTTTAAACAAATAATCCCAATTTAAACACAATGGATGAAACATGCCGTATTTGGAATACTTAATATATTATAGGGGTCTAACACTAAAACCAGGCAATGTCAAAATAAATGCCGCTAGTTTTTATAGCTGTCATAGCTTTCAAGGACATATAAAATGAAAGCTTACAATATAATAACATTTAAATAGGACTAAGAAAATTGCGTTTTGGAAATAGGGTCATATATCTTGAATAATATTTATTGCCTTCTATACCCCGAATCGAAAAAAATGGCAATAATTTCGGATACAGGGTCTGATTCTATCGGAGTAGGTAGTCCGTTATAATGCTTCCAGGGTCAGCAAATTTCCAAAAATTCATATAATAACGATGGAAATGGCGAATAAATTCCTACCAGTTTGCATAAATTCGGTCTCAAGAAATAGTTCTTGGTGACGAACTATAAGTAAAGAGCGACTCGGCTGAATAGCAACCAAAACTCTAAAAAATAGAATTTTGATAACAGTAGATAAATAAAAAAAAATTGCCTTTTTATACTGATTCCAGATCCATAAAACTCATGAATTTAATGTTAAACTATCAAAAGGTAACTAGCTTAGAAAATTTGCCAGACTTTCAAAAAAGAGAGGAAAAACCTACACAAAATTCAAGCAATTTTACTCAAAATTTCACCATCAGATTCAGCATATCAGAGAACACTCTTGAAGAGGTTTTAACCTTCTATCTACGAAAATATGGAATTTCCTATTTTATCACAAATGCGTGTTTTTTTCCAGGGGTGATCTCATCAAACCAATGGTCATAGAAGGTTGGAAAAGGGCTCATTCAAACAAAAATTAAAACTTCTTATGCCGATTTCAAGCAGTGGGGTAATTTCGTCAAAATCCTGGGGGGGGAGCAAAGTTGGAGCTAATTTTCCCAATTCAAGCGAAAATGACAGTGAAAACTGAATTGCTGAACCATATAGCACCATAAAGGCAAAGATATACTAAAGACAAGAGCTAAGAGCTCATATGGCACTTGTGACGAGGCAAGAAAAGCTAAGAGCCAAGAGATCATATGGTATGAGCTCTAACAAAATTCTATGAATCGATAGATTGATTTAAAAGGAAAATAAGAGGCTTAATGCCAGTCAGGATTTAAAATAAGAGCTCTGAGTCACGATGTCCTTCTAAATATCAAAATTCATTAAGATCCGATCACCCACTCGTAAGTTATTAATACCTAATTTTTTCTAATTTCCCCCTCCCTTTAGCCCCCCCCCAGATTTTCGAATCTGGGAAAACGACTTTATCAAGTCAATTCGTGCAGGTCCATGACACGCCTACCGATTTTCATCGTCCTAGCACGTCCAGAAGCACCTGACTCAACAAATCACTGAACCCCTGCCCCAATTCCCCCAAAGAAAGCGAATCTCGTACGGTTCCGTCAATCACATATCAAGGACATTTGCTTATTCTATTCACCGCACTTCATCCGGATTCCTCCACTCCAAATGTTTTCCAAGATATCCCCCTTCAACTCCCCCCAATGTCAAAGATCTAGTCGGGGTTTGAAATAAGAGCTCTGAGACATGAATTACTTCTAAATATCAAATTTCATTAAAATCCGATCACCAATTCGTAAGATAAAAATACCACAATTTTCCCGTTTTCCAAGAATTCCGGTTTCCCCCTCCAACTAACCCCAATATCACAGGATCTGGTTGGAATTTAAAATTAGAGCTTTAAAGCACAAGATCCTTCTAAATATCAAATTTCATTAAGATCTGGTCACCCTTTCGTAAGTTACAAATACCTCAGTTTTCAAAATTACCCCCCCCCCCCAACTCCACCAAAGAGAGCAGATCTGGTCCGATTATGTCAGTCACGTATCTTAGACAGGTATTTATTCTTCCCATCCAGTTTCATCCTGATCTCACCGCTTTAAGTATTTTCTAGGATTTCCGGTCCCCCCAACTGCACCCCCCCATCACGCTGGATCCAGTTGAGATTTAAAATAAGAGATCTGAGTTACGGGGTCCTTCTAAATATGAAGTTTCATGAAGATCCGATCACTCCTTCGTAAGTGAAAAATACGTCATTTTTCTAATTTTTCAGAATTAACCCCCCCCCCCCAATAAAGCGGATCCGTTCCAATTATGTAAATCACGTATTTAAGACTTCAACTTATTTTTCCCACCGAGTTTCATCCCGATCCCTCCAATTTAAGCATTTTCGATAATTTTAGGTTCCCCAACCCCAAACCCCCCCAATGTCACCAGATCCGGCCGGGATTTAAAATAAGAGCTTTTAGATACGATACCTTCTAAATATCAAATTTCATTGAGATCCGATCACCCGTTCGTAAGTTAAAAATACCTCATTTTTTCTAATTTTTCAGAATTAACCTCCCCCAACTACCCCAAAGAGAGCGGATTCGTTCCGGTTATGTCAATCATGCATCTAGGACTTATGCTTATTTTTCCCACCAAGTTTCTTCCCGATCCCTCCACTTTAAGTGTTTTCCAAGTTTTAGGTTTCCCCCTCCCAACTCCCCCCCAATGTCACCAGATCCGGTCGGAATTTAAAATAAGAGCTCTGAGAGACGATATTCTTCTAAATATCAAATTTCATTGAGATCCGATCACCCGTTCGTAAGTTAAAAATACCTCATTTTTTCTAATTTTTCGGAATTCTATTTTATCTATTTATTTGCACAGACAATGGGACAGCGAAGAATGTTGTATATTCGCATGTTTTACGTAGTTAAAGACATATCTATATATATAAAAATAAGTTGTCTGTGTGTGTGTGTGGGTCTGTCTGTCGGGTGACGTCATGTTTGTGTGTCGACTGACGTCATGTTTTCAACTGACGAAATTACAGACCGGGACATCGGGACACAAATGACGACCGGGACACCGGCACATAGGGAATATAAATGACGACACTCAAAGAGAAAGCGACCGGGACAAAAGGAATGTTCGATTAGCAATCACCATCAACAAAGCACCGGGACACAGGGAGTATAAATGACGACCAGGACATAAGTAAAAAAAACTAAAAAAACTAAAAAAAAAGGTAAAAACTACAAAAAAACTAAAAAGAAAAAACAAACTAAAAACTAATAAAAAAAACTAAAAAAGCTAAAAAACTATAAAAAGAAAAAAAGGAAAAAAAAATGAAAAATAAAGGAGAAAAACAAAACTAAAAAAAAGAATGTATATACAGACCGGGACACCGGGATACAAATGACGACCGGGACACAGGGAATATAAATGACGACCGGGACACAGGGACACAACTAAAACGGGGACGCCGGAGGGCACAGGGGGATATAAATGACGACCGGGACACCGGGACACAAGGAATATAAATGACGCCCGGAAAACTCAAAGAGAAATCACAGACTGGGACACCGGGACACAAATGACGACCGGGACACAGGGAATATAAATGACGACCGGGACACAGGGACACAACTACAAAGGGGACGCCGGGGGGCACAGGGGATATATAAATGACGACGGCGACACAGGGGACGGTCGATTAGCAATCACCATCAACAAAGCTCAAGGGCAATCATTAGAATCATGAGGTATAGATCTGAATACGGATTGTTTTCCCATGGACCATTATATGTTGCATGTTCAAGAGTCGGTAAACCTGACAATCTATTTATATGCACAGACAATGGGACAGCAAAGAATGTTGTTTATTTGCAAGTTTTACGTAGTTAAAAACACACACACACACACATATATATATATATATATATATATATATATATATATATATATATATATATATATATATATATATATATATATATATATATATATATATATATATATATATATATATATCTATATTCACAGGTGGGACATAGGGACACAACTACAATGGCGCGTAACTAATATGGCGCGTAACGACTTACGCGCGCGGGGGGGCTTGGGGGGGCAAGAGCGCCCCCTCCAACTAGGTGTTGGGGTGGCGCGAAGCGCAGCAATCACCATCAACAAAGCTCAAGGGCAATCATTAGAATCATAAGGTATAGATCTGAATACGGATTGTTTTCCCATGGACCATTATATGTTGCATGTTCAAGAGTCGGTAAACCTGACAATCTATTTATATGCACAGACAATGGGACAGCAAAGAATGTTGTATATTCGCATGTTTTACGTAGTTAAAAACATATGCATATATATATATATATATATATATATATATATATATATATATATATATATATATATATATCTATCTATATTCACAGGTGGGACATAGGGCCACAACTACAATGGCGCGTAATTAATATGGCGCGTAACGACTTACGCGCGCGGGGGGGGCTTGGGGGGGGGGGCGAAGCGCCCCCACCAACTAGTATATATATATATATATATACATATCCATGTCTATTCACAAGTGGGACATAGGGACACAACTACAATGGCGCGTAACTAATATGCCGCATAACGACTTACGCGCGCGGGGGGGCTTGGGGGGGGCGCGAAGCGCCCCACCAACTAGGCCGGTCGGGATTTAAAATAAGACACAAGGTCCTTCTAAATATCAAAATTCATGAAGATGGTCTAATCGGGGAAAACAACTTTATCAAGTCAATTTGTGCATATCCCTGACAGGCCTACCAATGTTCATCGTCCTAGCACATCCAGAAGCATCAAACCCGCCAAAGCACTGGACCCCACTAACTCCATCAAAGAGAGCAGATCCAGTCCGGTTACGTCAATCACGTATCTACATTTGCTTATTCTACCCAACAAGTTCCATCCCGATCTTTCCACTCTAAGCGTTTTCCAATATTTCCGGTTTCCCCCTCCAACACCCTCAATGTCCCCAGATATGGTCAAGATTTAAAATGAGAGCTCAGAGACATGAGTTCCTTCTAGATATCAAATTTCATCAAGATCTAGTCACCTGTTCTTAAGTTAAAATGCCTCAATTTTTCTAATTTTTCCGAATTAACACCCCCCCCCCCCCCAACTCCCCCAAGAGAGCAGATACCTTCCAATTATGTCAATCACGTATCTAGAACTTTTGCTTATTCTATCCATCAAGTTTCATCCCTATCTCTCCACTCTAAGCGTTTTCCAAGATTTCCGGTTTCCGAAATTTCTGTTTCCCCCCTCCAACCCTTTATGTCCCCGGATCCGACTAGAATTGAAAATGGAGCATCTGAGACATAAGGTCTTTCTACATATCAAGTTTCGTTAAGATCCGATCAGCCATTCGTAAGATAAAGATACCTCAATTTTCCCGTTTTCCAAAATTTCCGGTTTCCCCCTCAAAATCCCCTCGATGTCACCAGATACGGTTGGGATTTAAAATAAGAGCTCTTAGACCCGATATCCTTCTAAATATGAAATTTCATTAAGATCCGACCACCCGTTAGTAAGTTAAAAATAACTCATTTTTCTAATTTTTCCAAATTGACCGTCCCCCCACTGTCCTAGATGGTAGAATCGGGGAAACGACTATTTCTAATTTAATCTGGTTTGGTCCCTGATACACCTGCCAAATTTCATCATCCTAGATTATCTGGACGTGCCTAAACTAGTAAAACCGGGACCGACAGACAGACAGATAGACAGACAGATAGAATTTGCGATCGCTATATGTCACTTGGTTAATACCAAGCGACATAAAAACGATTAACCAAATCACGTAAGTTTTGAGTAGGCAAAAATTTAACCGATTTGTTTAGTAGAGCATGGAAACGTTTAGGCTATTGTGAAGATAACTGAGATAAAACCGCAATTTCTGATGAGTTAGGACAATGCAGCTAATGTGTGAAATTGTCTCACATTAACACTGCATATTTAAATGTATATATATTAAAGAATAATTAATAGAGATATTAACTGGCACCAATTACTGAATCAGAAAGTAATCATTTATTTAAAATAAAATTAATAGGAATAATTCATTTATTTTCATCGTATAAAAGAAATGTTAACTGTTCATGGGAATTGAAAAAAAAAATCTCAACACAATTTATGCTGGTCAGAAATAGGTCAAAAGCAGTTCTGGTCAGGACTGCAGAATTTCTACACACTGAAAGAAAATATACCATTGGGAGAACTACCGTCACCTGCTTTTGTTTTAAAGAGTCATGCTTTTGAAAGTCAGCTTTGATAAACTGGTTGCAAACCAACTATTTGCTTTCTAATCTAATGAAGTTAAACATGCATATACTTTATAACATCAACAAAACTTCAAGGAATTTGAAAGTTTTATATAAGACTCATATATAGGCATATACAAAACTCCTTGTTGTTTTTTACATATCATGATATAACCGCTTAGAGAAGGCTAGGTAAAATTTCCTCTTATGAGGATCGTCCAAGGCTCGTCCAAATTATGAGCAGAATTTGTTAAAATGCACGAATAATATCTATAAGTATTTATAATTTAAATAGATTTTTTGTTCAATGCTGGAATCGAAATGTTGAAATTTCAGCTGTTGCCTCCATCAATCAATCTAAAATCCTTCTCGGGGCATGGTTGCCACGATTATGCAAGCCAAGATACCGAAAGCTATTAGGCCAAATCGTAGCCATTGTTTTCTGATCGGATTAATTCGTTTGATTAGCCAGTTTAATTTTTACTATTGCAATTGGCAAAGATGCCCAAATTGGCAGAAAGTCTGGGGCTACCTCGACAGAATAAGGCCCTGAAGTCTAAAATTTATTCCTTTGGTTTGCTTTTGGGTATGTTAGGCATTAAAACACTCAAGAATCCATGAAAATATTTACCAACTGCTACAGAGTTTTAAATTTAATTGCTAAATTGTAAGTTGTTATTTGAAAAATCTTTGAATGCTGTAATATCTGATAATATTGCCAAAACAAACTTGTACCCACTCATTCATTTTGATATTGCCTAATTTTTGCATTATAACCTCAGAATAATTACACAAAACAACGAGTTTTTTAAGCTAAAAGTAAGGAAAAATATTAAAACTTTGATAAAATATCTTTGGGAAAAAATCAGCGTGAGAGGGAGGCTGGTTTTCCCCAATCTTTTTGGTCACTTAAAAGGGCATTAAAAGTTTTAATTTCCGTTTGAATTAGCTCTGTCCCAATCCTCTAGGACCATTGGTTCGATACGATTACCTCTGGAAAAAGAAATAAACACGCATCCGCACCTCTCATTTATGTGACCTCTCATTTATTATCTCATTATTTATGTGACCGTGACCTCTCATTTATTCGCACAGAATACAAAATTCACACTTCCGTAGATAGGAAGTTGAAACCTCTTCATTAGGGTTCTCTGATAGGATGAATGTCATAGTTTGATTTTCAGTAAGATGGATTGAATTTTGGGGGTGTCTTTCCTCTTTATCGAAAGTCAGGCAAATTTCCCAAAGATCACAGCTTTAGATGGGTAGCATTAAACTCAATGAGTTTTATAAATCTGGCATCAGCATAAAAAGGCAATTCTTTTGATGTATCTATCGTTCTCAAAATTCCGTTTTTTAGAGTATTGGTTTCTAATTGGCCGATTTTTTCATTAATTACAGCTCATTACCAAGAACTGTTTGATTAAGCCCAATCAGGCAAACTGGGTGTTGAATTTATTAGCCATTTCAATCGTTGTTATATCAATTTTTAGAAATCAGCCAACCCTGACAGCATTATAATGGGCTACCCGCTCAGATAGAGCCCGACCTTTAATCCGAAATTATTGCCTATTTTTTGATTCGGGGTATAGTAGGTATTAAAAGATTCAAGATCTGTGACTTTCCTAAACAAAATTTCCTCAGCGCTATTAAAATAGTATTATTTTGTGAGCATGTCCCTGAAAGATAAGACAGCTGTAAAAAACTGGCGGCATTAATTTTGACATTGCCTGGTTTTAGATTTAGACCCTTAAAATATATAAGTATTCAAAATTCAACATATTTCATCCATTTTGTTTAAATGGGACTTATTTGTATAAATTTATTAGATACTTTAATGTTAATCATTTCGATCGGTGACTTGACTTACAGCTCTTGCCAGGACAGCATAGAAAATAATGAGACCAATCGCCTACAGGTTCACCAATCGCATAGTAGGCTCGCAGCTTCTTCCACTGGGATGTGGGCTTAGGCGAGGAGTTCGTCAGCTTCGTTTTTACACTTAGTAGGGGGGGGGCGTCCTCTGGGACATTTTCATCCATACAGGGTGGATTTGAAATCGAGGACGGCCCGAGCTGGTGCTTCATGTGGCAGACAAAGGAGGTGGCTATACCAGCAAACAGTGCGCTGTGCAAGCTGCGTCGAGAAAGGATCTTGCCAAGTACGTGACAGGAGGGTAACTAGTGGGTTGTTGAAAACTAGCCAAAGCTGGCAGCAATGTCCGGGACTACGGTTCCGGACTAGTAGAATTCGACTAGAAGTCCAAAATTTACTTTTTGGCATGCCTTCTGGATACACTAGAAATTACACACTCTAGTTCTCGTGAAAATATTTTGTGGTTGCGATTTTTGCAGGGCCTTAGGTTTAGTTAATATATTGAAAATTATTATATTATTATGTCCTGTAAAAGTATTATATATAAATGTATTATAATACAACGGGAAGATCGCAATTATTTTGTGTAATTCTAATCTTAGGATAATTCTTTGATCATTCTTTTGCAATACGCTGCTCAGAACTTTGTTCGTGGCCTTTAAGCCATGATCGACTTCAAATGTAATGGTGAAGGTCACATGGTGCACTACTACTACTAACAACTCACTGCAGCACAAAGCCACTTGATGCCCAAACAGCTAAACGCACTCCTCCTTCATCCCAAACTATTTAAAGCCTTCCTCTTTACACCCTCCAAAGGATTTACAATTTCGCTTAATTTCTTCCTTATGATCTCCGCCCACCGAATTCAGGGACGACATGGTTGGCCAAGAATGAAGATCAGGGCTGGAAAAAGGATGATTGGAACAATTGGTCCCAATCGGGTCCCACTTTTGAAAGGGCCCCTTATTGCAATCAAAATGAACAATTCATTTTCGATATTGTTAAGTGTTCTTAACAATTCCCGTAAGCGTTGTTCCTGGGGTCCAGGCTAAATTCAATAAAAAAAAACAATGTGATATCAACAATAAATCAGGATAGACTTGTCGGCCGTCCGCGAACCCCCTGAAAATTGTTGCATAACTGCAAGGGGTACACATGCCACAGTTTGAGAACCACTGACCAGGACCATCAAAGGTGATAAGACCAATCCAAGCAACTAAGGCAAAAGGCACTGAAACATTGTCTGAAGCAATGATAAACGAAAATAAAGACAAACGAGATATGTATTTAAAAATATTCGCGAAACCAACGATTACAACAAGCCAAAAACGAAATTGAAGAATATAGAAATATGCAGTTAAAAAGATAAGTGGCAGCTAGAATCACAATGACTCGAAAAAGCAAGTGAAGAACAAAAATATGCGGTTACAAGATATGCGACAACGAGAACCAGAACGAACCAAAATGAAAATGAAGAAGAGAAATGTGTGATTAGAAGATATACAATTGTGAGAACAAAGAAGTATGCTGTTCGAAACGGGAATTACAAGCAACAGCTGGAATCAGAACTTACCAAAGATGAAAGTGAAGATCTAAGAATTGTAGGGTTTGTCAAGAACAAGAATTGTAGCAGACACGCTAAAACAAGTATCAAGACGGTCAAAATGACAGTGAACTGTGCTGTTAAAAGACGGCGAGAATCAGAACGAGTCAAAAATGGAAGTGCAGAAGAACACATAAGTACTTGTGTACGAAATGGTACACACTCAAGAACAAAACTGTTTTATCTGTCTGTATCAAGATCCAATTAGCTTACTCTAAGCGGAAAACAAGTGACGGGTGGCAGAATACTATGGACTTGTATAGTTTGGGCTATATATTTGCATATTAAGGGGTGGGGTGCTGGTAAAGTATCTGGACAGCATGAAGTTAAAAAACAATTCTTACTTCATAATACACAGAACAAACACAACTAACGCATTTTGCGTGCAGACCCGCTAATATAGCCCAAATGTATTTCTGAAGTATTATATTTTCATTATATTTTGGTATATTCGTTAGGATTGACCTAATTTCATTTCTCTAGTGTGTACCATTATGTACACAAGTACAAAGAAAAAACATTATGTTAAGAGAACAACACCATCACAATTTTAGACGCCAACAGATTGTGGCAAAAACCCAGTAAAAACCGACAAAGATGGCGTAAACTACGCAAGTGTTATTTACAAGTTATTGGGATCCTTCAACTCTGTATGTATTAACTGTGGGGTCCTCCATTATCCCACAGGAAAAGTAGCCAACAAAGATGATTTAATTGGGGCTGCTGCCTACTTGGTCGAATTGCATTCGAATTATATGCTGGATTTGAATTTTGCTTAAAAATTTAATATATAAAAGAATTTTAAAAAAAATTCCAATCGGGCCCCACACCTAGTCGATCCGGCATTGAGGAGAATTTTGAGAATCTTTCATCTTTCATCGGCAGAATTTGTCCAAGTTATCTCAACCTTTCTCTCATTATAGCCCTAGAAAGCAGGATAGAACCACATTTATATGTTGCTTGCAATATGTCTAGAAAGCATGAAAAACCATATTGTATTTCACATGCAACATGCCGTGCTCCTGAATGATATATTCGGATGAAAAAAGTGCTAAAACACTTTTTAAATTTGAAAACAAAAATATAACTTGTCTTTTCTTTTATTTGGGTTATTTCGTAGACATTGGTCTACCTAAATAAGTACTGGGTTATCTTATTATTATCCAACCTATATAAATCATTCAAAATAAATTTTTACAGGAAATCATTTATCCGATTCAATCCACAAATTTGCCCTGCATAGTCTAGTTTACCGTTTTTGAACTGAGCACTATAGTAGTCAAAGTGTTACCTCATGATATTCAAAAAATATCTATATATTGTATTTTCAGAGACGTTTCCAGTTTGCCCCCCCCCCCCTCTGTATATCATTATTTTAAAGTTTGTGACAAAATCGTTGGTATGAAAAAGTAGTAGTAGGTTTGAAATCTTACCTCGTATGCGTGGACTGATTCAACGTCTACAAACTCAACATACTCCATAGGGAAAATTCCCGCTTTGCCATTGAGCATGCCATACAAGTATCCTGAAATAAAAATTAAATTTACATTCTGTACACTGGGTCACAAATAAGGAAGGGCAAGGGAGCGATTGCCCCCCTATACCATATACCCTATACCTTTGCCCCATAGATCTTAAAGAATACTTATTTGGCATAAATTCTCCCCTCCTACACGTAAGTGAATTGGCACCGCTGATTCAGGATCAAGGTGACCAATTTTACTGATCCCCCAAGACCTTGTCATATTAATGAGCAATCTTTTTAATTTGATCTTTGCAGGCCACAAAATTTTTGTTGTTGTTGTTACTTATTGCTAGCTATATATTGTTACATTGTTACATATTTTAGCTTTTCATTGTCACTGAAATATTATTGTTACGGGCCACAAAAGATATACAAGAAAGTGAATCAAAATGAACTTTATTGTTGACTATATAGATAGAAATACTTTATTGCGTGGTATAACAAATTATTAATAAATTGTGCAAACAATTTTCCGAGTTTGGGAAGGCGAATACATGAAAAAACAGTTAATCTGTATTAAAAATGATAATACTCGTAGGAAGACTAAATATTTTGAGATGCTGGAGACGCCTGGACATGACCCCCTCCCCTCTACCCAACGTAAATGTCAGATGGAAAAAACACTTGAAAAGTAAAAAAAAAATCAAATTTTATGGATAATGCTTTTAAGCAATCCTAAAACACTAATTTTTTCAGTATATATTGGTACTTAACTAAAATAGCCAATAAGTTATTTGTTAGTTGTTTTGGGGAGATTGGGGATAAAATTCGACGTATATTTCAGAAAGAAGACGAACAATTCGGCGTTTGCTTGGTAGGCTAATAATATAAATCATAAAAAACTCAAAGACCAAACTGTATAAATTAGAACTGAACAATTGCTAAATTAAATATCTTAGTTTCTTAAATGACTTAACCCTTTCTTTCTAATGGCAAGCCTTCTGTCTACTTTTAATTACAAATTTTGAAGAATTTCTTCTTTTTTTAAATTAAAACTGATCACCGTATCATTAATTAAAACTGCATTCGATTCAAACCTATTCAGTTCAATCTCCATTCAATTCAACCTAATCAATTGTGTGATTAGTTACATATACAAACGGGGATTGAGTTAAATGGGGTGGGACTGAATGGAAGGTTGAGCTGTATGAGGTTGAATTGATTGGGGATTGAGTTGCAGGATGATTGGGTCAAATGGGGTTGAACTGAATCGAGTTGATTTGAATGGGGGGAGGTTGAAGGGTGTTAAGCTAAACGGGGGTTGAGTTTCACACACACCAACCACAATATGTCTTAATACACATCTCTATTTGGAATATTCTGCCGATCAGCCATTATGCCAATTCTGCAACGTTTGTGGTTTCCAATCTTCAAACTACCAATACGGAACGAGTAAACAAGTCCCCTTTGAAATCAAAACCGTAGATCGGTCTTCAATATACCAAATGAAGACGCACCTTTTTGCCTTTTGAATCAATAATTGAGTTAGAAATACCGGACCAAAGGGTGGCTTGCACGCTTGGGACGTGCGGTTCAAGTTGCTGATTAATTTGTTTGGAACGAGATTCAGCAGTGTAACTCTGCAAGCCCAGTCAAAGTCAACCCAGCTCCAAATGGGCTCCAGGACAAATTTGGATAAAAGATCCAGAAAGCGTTAGGGGACTTAACCCCATCCTCACATTGCACGTCCGACCAAAGGCGGAGGATCAGGAGGTCGGTTTCTGTGCTCGATTGGTATCTGCATGTGAATTTTTTTTTCAAACAAGATTACAAACAAGTAAAAAAAAAAAACACATACCAAATAGATACCAAATTTCGAAAATTAACACAATAGGCAAAATGTTCTAAAGAGACATAAGAAGCTGAAACTTAGAAACAAAGAAATTGAAACTAAACGCATCCAAAACCGAGATTGTCATCTTTTACACCGGTAGACCCAACGGACAACATGATTTGTCATTTACTCACAAAGGAGAGTCAATAAAGGTAGCCCCTCGATATCAGTATTTGGGAAACGTGCTCGCAGCTAAACCCCAGAAGTGTGCCGAAATAAGTCAGCGGCAGCGGACACACTTATGCAAGTGGTTACGTGCCGCCGGCGCCGCCGAAATTGTTTTCGGGTCCTTTCAATTACTTGAAAGTAATTGGGTCTCGGGTCCTAGTCCTTTCAATTACTTTAATTTTGATGTTTCATTTACCTTTTCTTTCAACATAATTTTTTTTAAAGAGAACTGGTTCCAGCGTTAGGGGAAAGGAATTGCAGTAAGTTATATCCTCCTCCTGGTTACGTCAACGATTTTGACGTTCATAAGAGACTTGCAGGTAGTTAATACTGTTTGGATAAATGAATGCTACCTGTTGAAAAAATAAAAAGTAGATGATAGCACTAAAGAAAAAAAAGATTACGATAATATATATCCGTATTAAAAAGTGAGCATTAATTCAATTTGTTAGTTTTCTTTTTGTAACATATTTTCACAAATCAATCACATCATTTCATATTTCTGGAGAGAAAAACAGCTCGGTTTTTAAAACCCAGGTTGAACAATGCTTCAAGTTAAATAACGATGAGAAAAAATTTAGACAAACAAGGAAATCAAATTCTGCAGAGGCAAATCTACCTTTTAAAAATCCTGGCTAGTTCCTTCGTGGTACAAGTTAAACCAATAAAAAGAACAAGCTTTTTAGTGTGGTAGTTTATATAAGTAACCTCATAAAATGTCCCTTGTTTAGCTTATTTGCATTTAAAAATGTGCCAAAGAGAGATAAAGGTTGCACATCTTCACCACTTTTGCGTCCAAGTCTAATCAGGCACGTCAATTGAACAATGGGGCTATTGCCCTCCCCTTCCCGTAGATTCCGTAGAAAAATGCCTTTTTTTGACAATTCCATTGAAAAACACCTTTTCTGGTAATTTTACTAGAAAAAGAAAAGAAAAAGCAACAAAATGGCCAAGCCTCAGAAATTCTTTCTTCTACTGTTGATTTCGCTCCTGTACTATAAAATTACTAATACTACTACTACTACTAAGAACAACTCACCGCAGCAACAAACCACCTGAGGCCAAAACAGCTTCGCGCGCTCCTCCACCTTCCCAATCTACTCAAAGCCTCCCTTTTTACACCCTCCCAGGAAGTTCCCATTTCCTTTAAATCTTTCTTTCTGACGTCCTTCTATCCCAGATTAAACAAACAAAACAAGTTTTTTTTTAGCTGAAAGTAAGGAGCGACATTAAAACTTAAAACGAACAGAAATTACTTCGTATATGAAAGGGGCTGCTTCCTCATCGACGCCCCACTCTTTACGCTAAAGTTAGAGTCTTTCTCTCAGCTTTGCTTTTTAAAACAGTAAAAAACTTAGTAAAAAATTAAAAACAGTAAAAAAATTTCTCAGGCTCGTAACTTTTGATGGGTAAGACTAAACTTGACGAAACTTATATATTTAAAATCAGTATTAAAATGCGATTCTTTTGATGTAGCTCTTGGTATCAAAATTTAATTTTTTAGAGTTTTGGTTACTATTGAGCCGGGTCGCTCCTTACTACAGTTCGTTACCACGAACTGCTTGATGAGGACAACCTGATTTCCGTTTAGCCCTCCACGGTTGGCCGAAAAGGAAAATCTTCAGCAATCTGTCCTCCTGCATCCGAAATGTTCGGGTAATAAAAAAAAAAAAAAAACCACTAACGATAACATCGCTAAAGTTTACCGAATAATGCTAAATAGCCGTCAAATTAAAGAAAAAGTGATAGTAGAGGCTATGAACGTGTCCAGGGCTATGAAGCTTGCTTGTCACATATTCGATAAAGGTTTAAGCATGAGAAATATGAAGGTGTCGACCCTTCATATTATAGATATTGGGGAATGGACATTCTTCAATCCGATGTCGTTTTGTTTCACAATGGTCATCTCGTATTTTTGGCCTAACGGGCATTCACCCCTCCTTATTCGGAAAGGATATTTACTGAAATTCCAAATTCCTGTTCACCACCACATCTGCAACCATTCTCGTCTTGGACCATTTCTTGGACGTCACTTCTGCAACCATTCTCGCCTGGGACCATTTCAGTTATAGAGATTTAAAAGTAAGTTAACGCGAACATTTTCCAATCCCCCCAAAATTCTAAGTCGAGTCCTGTCTCAAGGTTGCCGTTAAGCCCATTTCACATAGAGTGTTATGGACACAGATACCATTAGCAGGGCCGTAGAACTTTCCGCGGTGATCAGTTGGCTAGGAGGACTTAGGAGGCGCAGAATTTCTACTCAGTGAAACACATGATATGGTATTTTCTTCATCTTAATAATTCATCAAGGAGCTTTCATTACGAAATTCAAATGCCCCAATATGGACTTCGGTTTTTATATGCTCGCAATTCTTCATCTTCACAGGCATTTTTTGCCAACTAGGTCTTCCGTTTTTAGGGGTAAAACATGCATTCTGTTCTTAAAGACAATATTTTATATATATATATATATATATATATATATATATATATATATATATATATATATATATATATATATATATATATATATATATATATATATATATATATATATATATATATATATATATATATATATATATATATATATATATATATATATATATATATATATATATATATATATATATATATATATATATATATATATATATATATATATATATATATATATATATATATGGCATAAGAAACCAACTATATTCACAAAATTTCTCATAGCGGCTACCTAGGAGACCGAACAAAATTTTACTAGATGGCGGGCATGGTTTTATCCTTTGCGCTGCTAGAAGGTATCTTCAATTCTTTTTATTTTAGCGAAAGGAGTAATTTAACTGTACTCTTAGTTTTTTCGTGCCATTAAATAAAAAAAAATCGTATCAAATGAAAGTAAAGAGTAACATTTAAACTAATAAAGGACACAAATTATTCCGTATATGAGGCGGGGTGCCCCCTCATCAGCTCTCGCTCTTTACGCAAAGGTTTTATAGTTTTATAATGAAAGTGTTTATAAATACAATTATGCTCCGGCAGTTTTTATTAAAAGTTGTTATTAGTATGGCGATCGAAAAAGTATTCTATGAAATACGAAAAAAGCTATTTATTAGCAATGTCCTTCCTCCACTCCTCTACAGTAGTGAGTTCTGGAATTTAAGTCAACAACAAGAGAGACGGATTCTTGCCTTCGAAAACAATTACTATCGGAGGATTCTGAATATTGACTGGAGAGATGACGCCACAAACCACAAAGTCCGATCTATCTCAGGCCAGCCCATGGTTACGGACATTATTCGGCAACGCAGGTGGCGATACCTTGGGCACGTGATCCGTGTGAAGGACTATAGGATCCCAAGACAGATCTTGGAATGGCAACCTCAGGGAAACCACAGGAGAGGTCGACCAAAAAACACCTTGTGTCACAGATATAGACGAGACCTGTCCAACATTCACACGACGATACAACCCCAATGGGAAGATGTTTTGGCGGCGGGGAACATGTGGGACGACTGGCGGCTCTTCGCGGATGTCCTGGCCTCTGGCGACGCAGGAGGATCTTAGGTCTGAGGACAAGTTGTTATTAAAAACATTGGGGACAAAGGTTTAAACGTAGCGTAAACAGCGGGTGGGCGTACTTTCCTTCTCTCTCATGGCATTCCTTTTGGGAACGACCTGCTTCTGATTTGGCTCCGAATGGAATCCAAAAGCAAAAACGCAGATAATTAGTGTCATCAACACTGAACACTGAAAAAATCAGCAATTAGTACCAACTCTTCAATTTTCAATTTAGCTTATTATGGGTTTCGTATCACTTTTAAGTAAACGGTCGCTGCCATGAATACCATGACACAACAACAAAAAGTTGATAATTTGTGTATGTTAAAGTGTCACATAGAATGATTTGCAAATACATGTGATATAAAAAATATACCTGACAAAATAAAGAAAACGTCATCTTAGCATCATTGCTGCTAGTCATGCGTGTACTACTCTGAACATACTTTTAAGTCCTTTTGCTTGGTCAAATAAGAAAATAGAGCAATAAATACAAAAAGAAAATGATTTTTCTTTCTTAATTGTAATATATTCGTGATTGTATGATTTTAGGTTACGAAAATAATTTCTATTTATAAGATGAATAAGTACTTTTGTCTGAAGCTTAAGCAAAAGAAATTCACATTTTTAATCAACGAAATACGTGCTCATATGCAAACTTTTTCTTCAAGATTTTGTGCTAATTAAATTTCATAACAAATTAAATTTCAGTGTTTGAAGCTGAGTACCCTTTGCTCTCCCTCGATATTACGAAATATTCTTTTCTTCTAAGTCCCTTAGGCCAATAGCTTTTTGGCAGCTGCAATCAAAAAGGCTAGGGGGGGCGGTTTCACGCAAATGTACAGGTATTTATAAGAGGTAAATGCATAGTAGAGGTAAATGTAATATAAAAGGCATTTTTCCAAAGCGTGCGGGGTAGGATTGCTTGAGTCTTGATTCAGTGGTGCAGTGAGTACCCTTGTCTCTAGTGTAATAAGGGCTTGAAAAAGGGCTCCTGAAAAAGTTTTCAGGAAGTCTTCTATTTACAGTTAAGGCAGGACAGACTCTCAAGGAATCTTTCTATACCTCCCATGTTAAACATTTGGAGTTTGCCTGACGTTCCTGAATTAGTGGTTTCGGTGGTTTTTATTTCAATAGAAATAAAAAAATCTGGTGAATATTTTGATCTAATCAAATCTTAAAGCCGACAATTATTTCTTTAAAATTCCAAAATAATTATAAAACCTGTTTCGAGTTTACATTCTAGATTGCTACACTTGACACTGTTGCTGTGGGGGATCAAAAACTAGAGCAAAAAATATTATATTCGACAATCAGAAACTTATTTCTATAATATATGTCCATGGGAGGACATGTATATATATATATATTATATATGTCCATGCCTGTCCATGGATTATTCTTTATGGTTGATTGTGTATGGCTATGCTGTTTGACCTATGTGATTGTATAGATGAGTAGGGTTAAGGCCTCATTCAAGTGCTGGTCTATATTAATCACTAATTTAGGAAAACAGTCTTCCTTTTCTCCTTCTATCTCCCCCCTTTTTTTCTTTTTTTTATTGTGTTTGTGCTGTTGCATTGGTGATTTCTCTTTTCGTTATATACTTGCTGGCTGTAGTCCATGCAAATACTATATATATTTGTGTTTTCCTTGTCTTTAGATTTTTTCGAATAGTATTTTTCGAATCAGTGGTAAATCACCAATCCCACCTCCAAAATCCATTGCAAAATTCAGGGCTGGGCAGACATAGCATTTTCACACTAAAAGCAGACTTAATTAATTCAATATGAGCATTATTTCGTCAGCTTTTAAGCTGTGATGTCTTTCTAGTTCAGGCTAACTTTTCAAGTTGAGAGATTTTCTCGGTATTTTATAAAATATATTTATTAATGCCTCCTAACGGAAGTTTCCGAAATTTGTGATCCTTTTAACGCCGGATATGCTTTTTTCCTATATCCTATATCCTTTTTCCTATCCTATATCCTTATTAGCTTTTCTCCTATATCCTTTTTTACGCCGGATATGGTATTACGTCACTTTTTTTCCTTTTTCCTTTTTCCTATCCTATATTCTATATCCATATTAGCTTTTTTCCTATATCCTTTTTTACGCCGGATATGGTATCACGTCAATTTTCAGAAACAAAATTATAGTACAGTTTCAATAAAAAATTACAGATAAGCAAATAAATATGCATATATACAATTGTTGTTCGTTTAGAAAGATATCCATTTTAAAATATAATTAATTCCTTGAATTTCACTGTTTTCATAGCTAATAGAAAAGCAAAACACAATATGCTTGAAAAAAGCTTATTTTCTAGCTCTAGTGCCCTTTGGGAGTAACGTAAGACCGTGCCACTGCAATTTTATGTTTTAAGACTATGTACCAGGGGACTGAGCATTGCTCGGTGAAAAGAGAGACGTTTTTTTTTCAAATAAAATTTATTTTTACATATTTGTACTGTCAAACTATTCTACATTAACGACAATCAAATTAAACTGTAACGTGCTTTTAAAAATTTAAATTACTATTCAATTCGATTGTCGATCGCTTAAGAAGGTAGATGTATGGTTTGGCTAAGCAAACTGTCTTTAACCAGCATTCATAGTTAAAAATTTTAAATATTTTGCCAGGAATGCGCCATCTGTTCTGTGAAGAAGCTCACCATATGCACATACACACTCATAAAACGCTGAAAGACTGCATAGCAACTGTCTCGTCTTTTCGCGTTTCGCTAAAAGACGTACGTTCTGGTATTAGGCATGATGATGTTACGATAGTGCAAGTGAAAAGATAGTATGCTGGTAACAGATACATTATTTGGATAAAAATGACAAACATGAGGATAAACACAGATAATAATGAACAGCGGAGCCAATTAACGAATGGTTAGGGGGACAAACTTGCAAGCATTTTTCAATGAGAGTACCCAAAAAAAAGGTATTTTTCAAATCTGGCGGAGAGGGGGGGGGGTAAAAATCTAGTGGTACGAACGTCCCCCCTACCCCCAATAGACTCCAATGATAATCAACATGATAGATAATATAAGAAATCTAATTGTATGTTAATAAGTAATTATTCGAACTTCAACAAAAGGTTGTAACTTCAGCTATTATAAGCAAAAGTGGAAAAACGTCTATACCTGGTCGTTCAATAAACGATTATTGAAAATGAGAAATTCAAACTCCTACCTTTTTCCAGATAACTGTCAGCAGGGTTTGCAACGCGAATCAGGTCACCTTTTCTAAATGAAAGAACTCCTGGTTCTTTTGTATTGCAGTCAGATAATGCTCTAACGAAAGTTTGTGAGTTCTGCAAGATAAAAATTGAAATTGAAGGAAGAGCTAGGAATAGAATATATTAGGAAAGAGCTATATATATATATATATATATATATATATATATATATATATATATATATATATATATATATTGAATTCAAACATGTCGATATCATTCTCTTATATTCTGAAGTACCAAAACGAAAAAATGACAAAGAAGAGGAAGACGAGGACCATAAAAGCCAGTATAAAACAGAAGAAGAAATTATGAAAATATCTTGGTCGATGCCTCTACTCAACCGTCCTCAAATAATAAAAAAAAAGAATAATAAAAAAAATGATAGACGTCAAAATGACAAACTATAAAACTAAATCTCAAAACAAACACTAAAACTAAAATAGGACCTTTTCGAAGCAACAATGAAAGGGTAACTGAATAAAAAATATAAAACTGATTGACAGTTCGTAAATTCATTTTACGTAAAGCATTCTTAAAGCCTAATCACCTACCAGCTGGGGTATTATCAGAGATTCTATTACGTTGCGGAATATAATTTTGAGGGTGGATATAAAAACAATCGGAATTAACAAGTTCATTATAAATGAGGCTTGGGAAAGTGTTTCCAACGTCTCTATTGAGAGCGACCTTTGGTGAATATGCCTTTTTGTTTCCACTGCCACCATGAAAACTTCCATGAGACCTTTAACAGGTACAATGATGGAGGTATTATCAAACAAAATGAAATGATGTGTCATGGACATGTTGAGCCAAGATGGAATCAAAAGTCCCAGGCCTTTGGCATAGCCCCATGGCTTTGTCGATTGAGGACCTGTGTTCCGATAACCTCTGCCCTTGTTGCTGCTGAGTTCTCCCAACAAAGAAATAGCCAAAAGAACAGGGAATTCTATAAATACCCTTACCTAGAATGGGGCTGGTTTTGTCTTTACCGCTTTTGAAAAAGCTCTGCATTGTATTTGAATTTTTAAGTGACACTAAGGTTACATTTTTTTAGGATTCTTCTCAGTTTGTCACTCAATTTTGGAATATACGATAGAACAGTGAAAAGCTTCTTATTGCCCACCAAGTATATGATATCTGTTGGAGGTTGTGGAGTCGATGCATTCTTTTCTGCTTTTTTCTTCTTTTTTCTAAGATGGATTCGAGTAATTCAGGAGTAAAGGTGGTCCTTCTTAAGTTCCTTACTCCAGGCACGAAATAATAAAACAAAATTCGGGGAGGGGGAACAACGAAACAAAATTATTTGGCAATTTGAATGCGAATTTTCCATGAAATTTTGTTCGTCAGTATTTGCTTTATTTACCGCCCCATATATCTGTAAAACAGAGTCGCCAGAAGACATGAATTTGTCACAAAATACGTTGAGTATGCTTACCGTATCAGCTTCTACAGCAAAACGTTCAATCAAATCACGAATTAAGGTTGCACGATGAGAATAAAGCGAAAGTTTTACACCGGATTTAAGTCGGATCTGTAAACAACTTGCTCTTGGTACTGACGTTTCAATGACATCTTCGAATCTGAAAAAGGAATTATGTTTAAGTCATCAAACAGTTCGTGGTAACCAACTGTAGTAAGGAACGATCCGGCTCAATAGTAACCGAAATTCTAAAAACAAATTTTTTATAACAATAGTTATATCAAAAAGATCGCATTTTAATGCTTATTTTGAATATATAAGATTCATTAAGTTTAGACTTACCCATCAAAAGTTACAAGCCTGAGAAAATTTGCCTTATTTTAGAAAACAGGGGAAACACCCCGTAAAAGTCACAGAATCTTATCGAAAAGCACATCATCAGATTCAGAGTATCAGAGAACCCTAGAGTAGAAGTTTCAAGCTCCTATCTACAAAAATATGGAATTTGCATTTTTTTTTCCAGGGGTTATCGTATTGACCCAGTGGTCCTAGAATGTAGTGTGAGGTCTCATTCTAACGGAAATTAAAAGTTTTAGTGCCCTTTTTAAGTGACCAAAAAATTGGAGGGCACCAAGGCCCCCTCCCACGCTCATTTTTTTCCCTAAGTCTCCGGATCAAAATTATGAGATAGCCATTTTATTCAACACAGTCAAAAAACCTAATAACTATGTCTTTGAAGACGAATTAATCTCCCAGAGTCCCCGTGAGAGGGGCTACAAGTTACAAACTTTGACCAATGTTTACACATAGTAATGGTTATTGGGAAGTGTACAGACGCTTTCAGGGGGATTTTTTTGGTTGGGGTTGAGGGGTTGAGGAGAGGGGGTTATTCGGGGGGAGCTTTCCATGCAGGAATTTGTCATTGGGGAAGAAAATTTCCATGAAGGGGGCGCAGGATTTTTTACCATTTTTTTAAAGAACAATGAAAAAATAAATATGAAACATTTTTTTAATTGAAAGTAAGGAGCAGCATTAACACTCAAAACGAACTGAAATTATCAGGCATATGAGGAGTTCACCTCCTCCTATTACCTCGGTCTTCACGCTAAAGTAATTTTATTAATATCAACTATTTATTCTACGGCCTTTGTGATTCAGGGGTCATTCTTAAGGAATTGGAACAAAATTTAAGCTTTAGTGTAAAGAGCAAGGTATTGACGAGGGCGTGACCCCTCTCATATACGTACTAAAAATATATGAGTGTAGAAGTCCGTTACGTAATTTAATTCGTAAGTTACGTATATCTTTTACTAATAAAAACCTTCATAACAAACTAAAAGTTCTAGTTGCCTTTTTAAATAGCCAAAGAATTGGAGGGTAACTAGGCTCCCTCCCACGATAATTTTTTTCCCAAAGTCACCGGATCAAAATTCTGAGATAGCCATTTTATTCAACATAGTCAAAAAGCTTAATAACTATGTCTCTGGGGACGACTTAATCCCCCAGAGTCCCCGTGGGAGGGGCTACAAGGGCAAGTGTACAGACGCGTTCAGGGGGATCTTTTTGGTTGGGATTGAGGGGTTGAGGAGAGGGGGTTATTCGGGGGGAGCTTTCCATGCAGGAATTTGTCAAGGGGGAAGAAAATTTCCATGAAGGGGGCGCAGGATTTTTTACCATTTTTTTAAAAAACAATGAAAAAATAAATATGAATTTTTTTTCAACTGACAGTAAGGAGCAGCATTAAAACTTAGAACGAACAGAAATTATCACGCATATGAGGGTTTCGCCTCCTCCTAATACCTCACTCTTGACGCTAGGATAATTTTATTAATATCAACTATTTATTCTACGGCCTTTGTGATTCAGGGGTCATTCTTAAGGAATTAGGATAAAATTGGAAAAAAGTGTTTTTTTAAATTAATCAGTGAATAAATGAAATCCAAAACGAACATAAATTACATTTACTAATCAAGTCAAACTTAAAACTACCACAAACAGGAGTAGGCTTAATGTCATACTGAAGCGAAAATGACGTTCTTGTCTTTAGGAGGCATGGGGCCGTTAAAGTCCCACAATACCCTTAACCTTTTTGGGGACTCCAAATCCAACATGCATCTATTTTAGAATAATAAAACTTATATTCAAACAATAGGCAACTTACACAACTTACAGCCCATGCCCCAAGGGATCTGAGGGGCCATGTCATCCTCGGAGGCATAGTTGTTGGACCTTTCAATTATTTTGAACAGAAATGACTATTTTAAAAATGTTATCGGATGTCTTTGGGGGAACGGAAGCAAAAAGGGGCATGAAAAGGGGGTTCGCTGACCTCTTATCATTATTGACCCTTAAGAAGGGTATAGAACTTTCAATCTATAATCGAATAAACGCTCTCCGAAGTTTCTACGACAAATCTTTCCATACTAAGTAGCTTGGGAGAAAAAACAAATTAGTTTTCCCAAAAATGCTAATAACTTCCTTAAAGACTTTGACAGATGATAATTGCAGTCACTTAATCAATCTCAATTTCTGCCTTCGTGTTCATTATTTCCATGAAAAATTAATAGTTGTTATGGCATTTTAGAGGTCAGCTTTGTATTACTGGAACATTTCCATGTTTACATGCAGTAGGCTTGGATATAAAAAATAAAGTTAAAGATGGATATGTGCCCAAAACGGAAGGGTTTATCTGAAACAGGAAGTTCATGGCATGAACAATACTAGGGATTTTTTGGGGGAGGAGGCGATTGCTACAGACAGGGTTGTATACAGGATTTTTTTTTTGGGGGGAAGGATTTTTTCAGGGGGGGTTACACAAACTTAAAAAAAAGCATCAAAGTTTTATGTTCATCTTTGTTACGTTTTTACGAGTCCAAAAATATATGGGTGGAGGGGGTCAAACCCCTGGATACTGTCTTGTCTACAATAGTTGTGATTAATCGAGACTTACATGCTAATATTTCTTGTTTTCCTATCTCTACTCTTATCAAAGGGGAAGGAGACATTAACCCGTGACCAGGGGTGTATTCCAGCATATTTTTGGGGGGCACGGGGCAAGAGGGGTCCATATTCAGATAGTTAAGGGGAATGGGCTATATAATAAATTTTCTCGAAATTATTGGGGCCAACAACCCCCCTCCCCAAACTACGCCCCTGTCCGTGACCCCTTACTGGCGTCCATCGTCTGAGACTTATCAAATATTATGAAGCACTTAATTACGTAGGGGTTATGTGCCTGCATGCATTGCATTAGGTTGAAAAAAGTTCTTCAAAGCAAAGAAGGTGATTCACACTGTCTCGAAAGTAGCTTCTGAATGAAGAGTCGGTAAATGTAAAGGACTTATCACATGCAGAAAATAATTAATGTCAATTTTAAAACCCCCTCGAAGACTCATTAGTCTTACGAATTCCAAAAGATTGTGTTCATTCGACTGCAGAATCTAAAAGGAAAAGAAAACAACTGTATAAACCACAGGTGCTTCTGGCCTCTCTTGCAGCAGGGGCAAAATCTTGACTACCATCCCCCCTCATCTTCCAGGAAATTTTTAAACCAAATTTTAACAAAATTTCCATTTATTCACAAACTTGTTTTCAGTTTATTAACTAATTAATAATTTTGTTTTTTATTTATTATTTATATTGTTTAATTATCATTAATTATTTTAATTTCATTGTTTTGATTACTATTATTAAGATTGTTTAATTATTATTAGTTAGTTTAATTCAATTACTTTATTTAGTATCATTTTATTTACTATTTTTTATATTGTATTATTTAATTAAGAATTCATTAATTATTTTCAATGATTAAATGCACACTTCACTTTTTTTTAAAAATAGAAATAAAATTAAAAATACAAAATAATTCGAACCGTTGGATTATTCTTTTGCAATTCTACGAATCTCAAAAATCTGACCCAGGAGAAATGCCCCTCCCTGCAGTGGCGGATCCAGGTGGGGGACGCCCTCCCTCCTAACGTAGTTGTGGATTTGAGGATAATATCATATTGCCATATTAAATATCATATTTCCGTAGAGGGCAAACATCTTTTCATTTTTTTTATGGCGGGGTGGTTTCTATAACTTACTATTTTTTGAATCAATATTTTTAAATCATTTAATTTAAACAGATTTATTAGAACTTTATCCCTCAGTAGATTTTAGATTAAATTTTCGACAATTTCCACAACCTACCTACGGCTTATAATCGTTGAGGTTCCCTTTAGGTTGCTGGTATTTCTCTTTTCACAAGTTTATCGGAGTAAAATATTTTGTACCCCCCACTAAAAAAAAATCCTGGATCCGCTCCTGCCTCCCCCACCCCCCTAGAACCACCTCTGCTAGTGGTTCTAGACATGTTTCGCAATTGTTTAGGTCAGCAATAAATCAACTTCAATTAGAAAATGTTGATTGCTTACATTTTTTATGAATACAAATGTGTTTTTATGAATTGATAGGGTAAGCCGTACAATTGTGGTACTGTCATGATTTAGCATATTGCTAGATTCAGTCAATTGCCGTATTTAATGAATAAATTAACATAAACGTTGATAACTACTGCATTCTCATATCATATGATGAGTATACGCAAAAAAATATGCCAGTGATTACCCCAGTCAAAATAGAAAAGGGTCTATCTTTGCTTTACAAACATAAAACATAAAGAAAAGACAAAACATCTTGTTGTTAAATTCTTAGTGTAATTTTTCATGGCTTTAGAATGTACTTTAGAACTGTCATTGTCACTGTCACAGATGGTCACTCTCACACCGAAAGGTCGTATCTAACTTTTTTTTATACAGGTTATATTCAACAATGTTACAGGTCATCGCTGTCACACCCAAAAGTCGTATCTAACACTGTCACTGTTACAGATCGTCGCTATCACAAATAAAGGTCGAATCTAACGTTTTCTAAATGTCGTATCTAACACTGTCACTGTCACAGATCGTCGCTATCACAAATAAAGGTCGAATCTAACGTTTTCTAAATGTTGTATCTAACACTGTCACTGTCACAGATCGTCGCTATCACAAATAAAGGTCGAATCTAACGTTTTCTAAATGTCGTATCTAACACTGTCACTGTCACAGATCGTCGCTATCACAAATAAAGGTCGAATCTAACGTTTTCTAAATGTTGTATCTAACACTGTCACAGATCGTCACTGTCACACCTAAAGGTCTTATCTAACCTTTTCAGACTTTACTGAACTACCAAAACTATTCGCTAAACTGTTCTTAAAATACAAAGAATGTCCAGGGACGGATCATAAAAATACATGTAAACATATTTTGCTGTATTTTGTGAAGTTTTTGCCCTGCCCCCAAACAAAAATCTTGGATACGGTTCTGATAGTGGGAATAAACTCTTCAACCTATACAAGGCCTACATAACACTTTTCTCTCCTTTGTCTGAGCAGCAAAACAAAACATTACAAGTAAAAGAAAATATGTGGTAAAAATTTAAATCTAAGATGAACATTAATGTTTGATTCAAAAATCAACGCCACTTTCCACGAATTAAATAAGTATATTACATTGAAATTAGTTGAGTAAAAAACTGAGCAAAACAAATCATTTTCTTCTTGAAGTAAATCACCTTCAATCCAAAGAATTACCGTTCAATGATCAACTTCAGTTCAACTTAAACTTCAGTTCAGTTCAACTGATCAACCTAACCTATGTTTCTGGCTTTCTTTTATTTCAGCTCAAATCAACAATCGAATAGAGAGTAAATAACACTTGACTTCATCAAGAAAAAGTGCAAAAAAATCCATTCTGGATTCTAATCCCCCTCTGTATATAGATTTATTCCTTTCCACTTAGTTTTGTCCATCACCTTCAGTTTTCAACACTCTCGTAAGCCCTTGAAACAGGATGAGTCCGGATTTAAATACTACTAGGCCACCCAAGGCCAACACAGCTACGTATGTTGTTCCTCCCTCCTCCACCCTCCTGATGTAAACTTCACCCTTTACTATCTCCGTTGACTTACATATTTCCCTATGGCCTCCTCCCAAGCCAACCGAGGACGACTTAATTTCTTTATAGTCCTAGTTTAATTGCCAAAAAGATTTGCAGATTAGTTTTTCAAAGTATTAAAATTAAAAAAGCGGTTTAAAAAAGATGGTTAAATAATTATTTAACTAGAACAATAGCCCCGGTGCCAATAATAACGATGGAAAGATTTTGGTTCCCTTTACTTTTCTTTTCATTTTAAAAAGAACATAAACTGAGACACGTTCAAGATTTTTTTTTCCAGTTTCATGAAGAAAAAAACTTTTTGTTCATGTGAGATAAAAATATACATAATGTAGATAAATCACAGCATACCATTTCTGAAATCCTAATAATATCCGAAATAATTATACAAATTTGAAGAGAAATTTTCACAAAAAACTAAACTTTTATGCATAAGAAAACCAAATGTGTTTCGCACTATCAGCAGGGCGTGACTCCAACCGTACCTAATGGCTGCATAACGACTAAGAGGCCAAAAACCGCTAAAATTCATGTAATATAAAACTTTCATGCCGCCTAAGGAATTCACCTTTTGCCAAATTTCTAACTACACGTTCCTACAGGTGTTTTTAGAAATGACGAAGAATGAAACTACAAGAAAATCTACATTTTAAAAACAAAGAGCATATTTCGAAAATTGAAATTTAAAAGAGCGTGGTTTGACTGATGGATATTTGACTGATATGGATATTTTAATTACACATTTTATTAAATATATATATATATATATATATATATATATATATATATATATATATATATATATATATATATATATATATATATATATATATATATATATATATATATATATTAAGTTTATTAAGCTAAAAATGTCAAGCAAAATGGACGCCTTTTCTTGAAACTTCCAATTCTTAGGATACTATTTAGTAATGTTTAAATTCCTAGAGCATCATCTTTGAAATTTTTACAAAATTGAATTTTAAAACAGCGTGGTTTGAAGATCGATATTCGACTGATATGTATATTTTAGTTACGTATTTTATTATAAATATATATCGAGTTTATTAAGCTAGAAATGTCAAGCAAAATGTACGTCTTTTCTTGAAACTTTCAATTCTTAGGGTACTATTTAGTAATATTTAAATTCCTAGGGCATCATCTTTGAAATTTTTAATTCCTTTGGAAACATTCAGAAGCATTTAAATTCTTAGGGATATCCTAAAAATCCTAGGGAATTCGTAAATTTGTCAGATTTCTAACTACAAGTTCCTACAGCTGTTTTTAGAAATGATGGAGAGCAAACTATAAAATGCTTTAAAAGGATGGGGCATATTTGTAAAATTAAAATTTAAAGGAACGCAGTTTGACAGACAAATATGAATCATCAAAAGGGGATAAGGGATTTGACTCCTCCAAGAAACAAGATTTCATCAATTCAGAAATTAGAAGCAAAATGCAGGTAAAAACAACATTTCTCCAAAAAAATAAACTTTCCGACTCACAAAATTTGTCTGGAAAATGCAGGTGAAAAACCCTTTAAACCTCATCCTCCCCTCAACCATATCCTGGATACGGACATTATCTGACATAATTCGCCTACTCTTTTCGGTCTCTGAAGTTGCTTTCCCAAGCAAATCTCCCCCCCCCCCCCTACAGAAATTTCTGCATATTCCTCGGTTGATTTCTCCATATATCTAAGGTCGAATAAAAATAAAACTTGGATCCGATTTTTAAAATTAGGAGAATCACTTCAAAAAAATTCTTCAACGTATGTAAAATCAAAATAACGCACATGAACCCCAATTCAGTTTGATCACGCAACTCATGAGTATATATGAAGTATACACAATGAAGCAATTACACCGTTTCTAATATCCGGTAACCCTGTAGGAAAAAAGTTTGAATTGCATAGGCTCAAAATGACATTTTGTCACAACTTTCCCAAATTTAAATCAATAGCACCTCAATTTTGTGGTTTAAAGCTGTACTATTTCACACGTAACTGTGAAATTTATGAGCTTCGTAGGTTATTTATTGTACTTAAAATTGGTTAATTTTGTATGACAAATTCTGGTGACTATCAAAGAAACTTAATTTACAATCTATAATGGAAAAACTGGACTTCCCCTTAAAAATGTTTTAACTGGACAAGATTTACAAACAAGGTCGCATCCCGAATTTTTGTTCGGGAGAAGGGGATTATCAAAAGCTTAAAAAAACGTACATATTTCTATTTTTTAATACGCATTTTGTTTTCTTTTACAAGTCGGACAAACTTTTGGGGTCAGGGAAGGGAGTATACCCGGCAACCCCCTCCCCAGCCTGGATAGGACCTTGTTTACAAACATCACTTAAGGTTTTGTTACAGTCATCTATTAAACTAGTTGAGTAAAAGTCAGATCATCATTTCTGAACGAGTGGGGCTGTGTCGTGACCCCACACAGTCATGATTTCACACACAAGGGGTCACAGTCGACAAAAAAAAGCTTATGTGCAAAAGCACTTTGGTTGTAACCAAAAGGTTTACAACACAATATATATATATATATATATATATATATATATATATATATATATATATATATATATATATATATATATATATATATATATATATATATATATATAAATATAAATATATATATATATATATATATAAATATATATATATATATATATATAAATATATATATATATATATATATATATATATATATATATATATATATATATATATATATATATATATATATATATATATATATATATATATATATATATATATATATATATATATATATATATAAATAATTATAAATATAAATTCATTAAAAAAAATCAAGATATCAAAATGAAAACATTTTTACTCCCTAGACCCAAATTAGATTTATTCATACATGAAAACTGCAATTTCTAAGATTTATCTTCGGGTTTTTTCAAAACTACGAAGTTTATACGATGGTCTCACGCTTTCGTCAGTGAAAAATGAAAAGAAACAAGGTAAATTAAATATTTAAACTGATAAAGCTTTTATCCGTAAACATTCAAACATTAACTAACGAAAATAATGTATTACAAAATATGGGGTTAGAAGACAAGCAATAGCGAGAATCACAACGAATCACAAATAAAAATGATACACAACAAAATCTGCGCTTAGAAGACATGCAACAACGACCATCATCAATCGAACACAAAAAATACACAAATTAATATAAATTCTAATTGAATGAAGGAACGCGTTATTTTAACGCGGCTTAAAAAAGAGGTAAGTTTACGCTGAGATTGTCGATCTTCTCCCATGAGAATATACATCCTATTAGAGTTATGCTCCTTTGAAAAATAGACAGGAAGAAGGAATTGAATTCATGTCCAAATTTCTTAATTCAAGTGAAATGGCTGATTTACACCCCAGGCCTAAAAACTAAGTAATAACACGATAATCATGTTAATGCGTAATTTAGATACTTCACAGGGTGTGTGCAATAGAATACGTCTCACTGTTACTGAATAATGTAACAGTGTAACAAAAGCAGAAATAATCGCTGGGGAAAAAGCTGGAAAAAAAGTTCACATTAAACTTTCATTTCTTGCATTTACTTTTATTTCTTACATAGCAGCTTGATTTAATTGAGACTATTGCTCGCTTTGACGACTATAAGTCTAATAAATCTACAAGACTATAAGACTATCTAAGTCCAATAAGACTGTATAGAATACAGCCCTATACACAGTCAAGTAAGACTGTAAGACTGTATACAATACTAGCAAAATGTCCTGTCTGATGATAGGCATAAAAAAAGAAAAACAAACTTATAAGATAATCTCTTGTAAGGATCGGAAACCAGCTGAGTCAATGTAGGCTACGCATTATGGGAATACTCAGTCAGATGTCCTTTTGTAGCGTCAAATCACTTTAGTAATTAGCTGAGAGTGACCGACATTACTAAATATATCAAAATCACCATTTTTGACTACCTTTCCTGCAGATAGCCAAAAATAGCTTAATAGATAGTAAAATTGGGCGTTCTAAGTATTTTACCGTAATTTTACGGAGCCCCGTACAATTGATATTTTACCTATTTTGCAGTTATTAAATAAAAAAAAAAGTTTTTTCAACTGAAAGTAAGGAGCAACATTAAAACTTAAAACGAACAGAAATTATTATATATATATATATATATATATATATATATATATATATATATATATATATATATATATATATATATATATATATATACATATATATATATATATATATATATATATATATATATATATATATATATATATAAAATATATATATATATATATATAGAATATATATAATATATATATATAATATATATAAAATATATATATATATATATATATATATATAGAATATATATTATATATATATAATATATATATACATATATATATATATATTATATAGAATATATAATATATAGAATATATAAGAGGGTTGGCCCCTGGTCAATACCTCACTCTTTACGCTAAAGTTTCAATTCTGTTCAAATTCTTTAAGTAGGATCCCTGAATCACAAATACAGTTTAATTAGAATAAATAGCTCTTTTGAAAATACAAACAAAACTTTAGCGTAAAAAGCGAACTTTTTTTTTCTTTAATTTCTGATCGTTTTTAAGTGAGGCCAGGAAATCCATTTTCATAGAAAATTCGCTTTCCCGTGGAAACTTCTTCCATAGAAATATCCTCCCACGTAACCCTTTCCCCACCAGAAAAAATCCCCTTAAAAGGTCTGTATACTTCCCAATAACCAATACTATATGTAAACCATGGGCAAAGTTAATAGCTTGCAGCCATTCTCTCGGAGACTGTGGCGAATTAAGTGATCCTCAAAGACATAGTTATTAGATTTTTCAACTATGCTGAACAAAATGGCTATCTCAAAGTTTCAATTGGGTGACTTTGGGGAAAAATGAGCGTGAGAGGGGGTCTAATTACCCACCAGGTTTATTGGTCACTCAAAAAAGCCTCTAGAACTTTTAATTTCAGTCCAAATGAGCCCTCTCACGATATTCTAGAGCCACTTTGCCGATACGATCACCCATGAAAAAAACAAAAACAAAAATAAACACGCATCCGTGATCTTGCTTCTGGAATAGAAAAAATACAAATTCAACCTTTTTGCAGATAGGAGCTAGAAAACTCTACAGTAGAGTTCTCTGACACAATGAACCTGATGTTGTGATTCCCATCAAGATTCTATTACTTTTAGGGGTGTTTCCCCCTTTTTTCGAAAACAAGACAAACTTTCTCAGCCTCTTAACTTTTGATGGGTATGACTAAACTTGATGAAACTTATATATTTGAAATCAGCCTAAAAATCCAATTCTTTTGATGCATCTATTGGTATCAAAATTCCATTTTTTTGAATTTCGGTTACTCTTGAGCGGGGTCACTCCTTACTTACAGTTCGTTACCACGAACTGTTTGATTAAATAGAAAAACAATTTTTTTTTTCAACAGAAAGTAAGGAGCAACATTAAAATTTAAAATAAACAGAAAGTAAAACGTATATGAGAGGGCTGCTCCTCCTCAAACCTCACTTTTACGCTAAAGTTTTTAGTACTTTAAAAAAAAGCTGCTTATTATTATAATTAAACGAAAAAAGTATTTCAGGATTCGTTCAATAATGTCGGTCAGGTCAGGGCCGTTCAATATTAATTTTTTATTGAATAACTTCTCTGATACGCTGAATCTGATTTTCATTAAGACTCTATGACTTTTAGGGAGCGTTTTCCCCTTTTTTCCTAAATCAGACAAATTTTCTCAGACTCGTAACCTTTGCTTGGTAAGATTAAATTTAATGGAACTTTTATATACGAAATCAGCACAAAACTCCAATTCTTTTGATATATCTATTGGTATCAAATTTCCATTTTTTAGAATTTCGATTACTCTTAAGCGGGGTCACTCCTTACTTACAGTTCGTTACCACGAACTGTTTGATTAAATAAAAAAACAAGTTTTTCAACTGAAAGTAAGGATTAACATTAAAATATAAAATAAGCAGAAAGTAAAACTTTTACGAGGGGGCTGCTCCTCCTCAAACCTCACTTTTACGCTATAGTTTTTAGTACTTTAAAAAAAGCTGCTTATTATTATAATTAAACGAAAATAGTATTTCAGGATTCGTTCAATAATGTCGGTCAGGTCAGGAGCCGTTTAATATTAAATTTTTATTAAATAACTTCTCTGATACGCTGAATCTGATTTTCATTAAGATTCTATGACTTTTAGGGAGCGTTTTCCCCTTTTTCCTAAATTAGGCAAATTTTCTCAGACTCGTAACCTTTGCTAGGTAAGATTAAATTTAATGGAACTTGTATATACGAAATCAGCACAAAACTCCAATTCTTTTGATATATCTATTGGTATCAAATTTCCATTTTTTAGAATTTCGATTACTCTTAAGCGGGGTCACTCCTTACTTACAGTTCGTTACCACGAACTGTTTGATTAAATAAAAAAAAAAAACTAGTTTTTCAACTGAAAGTAAGGGTTAACATTAAAATACAAAATAAGCAGAAAGTAAAACTTTTACGAGGGGACTGCTCATCCTCAAACCTCACTTTTACGCTATAGTTTTTAGTACTTTAAAAAAAAGCTTCTTATTATTAAATAAAAAAAGTTTTTTTTTAACTGAAAGTAAGGAGCGACATTAAAACTTAAAACGAACAGAAATTACTTCGTATATGAAAGAGGCTGCTTCCTCATCAACGCCCCGCTCTTTACGCTAAAGTTTGACTCTGTCTCTCAATTCTTCTTTTTAAAACAGTAAAAAACTTTAGCGTAAAGAGCGGGGCGTTGATGAGGAAGCAGCCTCTTTCATATACGAAGTAATTTCTGTTCGTTTTAAGTTTTAATGTCGCTCCTTACTTTCAGTTAAAAGAACTTGTTTTTTTATTTAATTTCTGAACGTTTTTGAATCAATGCATGTTTTGATTTTGGCTCTCCGCAGAGGAATAATTAAAACGAAATTTGCATATTTTTTTTGGCTAAATGGCTTTCTCATAATTTTGATCGAATGATTTTGAGAAAAAAAGAGCGGGGGAGGAAGCCTAGTTGCCCTCCGATTTTTTGGTCAATTAAAAAGGCAACTAGAACTTTTAATTTTTTACGAATATTTTTATTAGTAAAAGATTTACGTAACTTATAAATTAGCTTACGTAAAGAACTTTTGTATTCTCATATTTTTATTACATATATGAGGGGGTTCGCCCCCTTGTCAGATCCTCGCTCTTTACACTAAATCTTAAATTTTGTCCAAATTCATTAAGAATGACCCCAGAATCACAAAAGCCGTAGAATAAATAGTTGAAATACTAAAAATACTTTAACGTAAAGAGCGAGGTATTAGGAGGAGGTGAGCCCCTCAAATGGGTAATAATTTCTGTTTGTTTTAAGTTTTAATGCTCTTCCTTACTTCCAGCTGAAGGAACTTTTTCATATTTATTTTCATTGTGTTTTTAAATAATGCTAGTAAATCCTGCGCTCTCTTCATGGAGATTTTCTTCCCCCATGACAAATTATCGATGGAAAGTTCCCCCAGCATATCCCCCTCTTCTCAACCCCTCCTCCAACCAAAATATCCTCCTGAAAACGCCTGTACACTTCCCAATAACCATTACTATATGTAAGCATTGGTCAAAGTTTGTAACTTGTTGCCCCTCCCATGGGGACTGTGGGGGAATAAGTCGTCCCCAAAGACATAGTTATAAAGTTTTTCGACTACGCTGAATAAAATGGCTATCTCAGAATTTTGATCCGTTGAATTTGGTAAAATAATTAGCGTGGGAGGGGGCCTAGGTGCCCTCCAATTTTTTTGGTCACTTAAAAAGGGCACTAGAACTTTTCATTTCTGTTAGAATGAGCCCTCTTGCAACATTCTAGGACAACTGGGTCGATACGATCACCCCTGGGAAAAAAAAAAAAACAAAAAAAACAAATAAACACGCATCCGTGATCTGCCTTCTGGCAAAAAATACAAAATTCCACATTTTTGTAGATAGGAGCTTGAAACTTCTACAGTAGGGTTCTCTGATACGCTGAATCTGATGGTGTGATTTTCGTTAAGATTCTATGACTTCTAGGGGGCGTTTCCCCCTATTTTCTAAAATAACGCAAATTTTCTCAGGCTCGTAACTTTTGATGGGTATGATTATACTTGATGAAACTTATATATTTAAAATCAGCATTAAAATGCGATTCTTTTGATGTAGGTATTGGTATCAAAATTCCATTTTTTAGAGTTTTGGTTACTATTGAGCCGGGTCGCTCCTTACTACAGTTCGTTACCACGAACTGTTTGATAATTAAAAGAAAATAGCATTTCAGGAGTCGTTCAATAATGTCGTTCAGGCCAGGAGCCGTTTAATATTAAATTTTAATTGAATAACTTCTCTGATATGCTGAATCTGATTTTCATTAACATTCTATTACTTTTAGGGGGTGTTTTCTCCTTTTTCCTAAATCAGGCAAATTTTCTCAGATTTTTTGCGAATTTTTTTTCGCGAAAAAAAAATGCAGAAAGCAATATCTTTTAAAATTTTTACCTATTGGTTTTCAAAATAGAGGAGGGATATTAACTTTTTTAAGTCTAGGAAAATCAAAATCTTTGGAAATTTTATTTAAAAGCTGAAAAAATAAAAGACAAAAAAAAATGTAGAAAGCAATATCATTTGACATCTGGGTCTGTAGCAATGTTGCCCATCTAAAGCCTAGAATTCGTGTAATATTTTTCGGCGCCGATATGGTAAATCGGTGTCAATTTGCAAACAAAACGGTGCCAATTTGAGCCTGATTTTTTTTTAGTTTTCGGTTCCGATTTACAAAAATAGCGCCAAATATCATCGTGATCATAAAAAAGGTATCCAAAATCGTTTCTTTATCTTCAGCATGAAAATATAAAAATCTGAAAAATAATAATAGTTAAATTTTTAATAATGTAAGAATTTTAAATTTACTTAGAAATTTTTAATGAAATAAATATTTGAAAATAATATGAATTTAATAATAATAGAACTTAAAAGAAATAATAAAATAACTAAATAATAAGTTGAGATTAATAATACAATTATTGATAAGCCACAATTGACAACTGGTGTCTGTGTTCACGATTTTTAGTTTCGAAAATCTCGCGCAAAGGGTTTTTGTACTGCTGTCGTTTGCCGACTGAGATGCTGAAAGAAGTTCTCAAAAAGCTAGTGTGTTCTAGGCTTAAGACACAAGATAAAACTGACGTTTCTCACCGAGAATTTTTGGCCGTTGCTACTCAAGCACGGACACACTCGCCGGTTAACATTCTACCATATCAACACCAGTCAAAAATAATATATCATACGCCCTTTAGTGTTTCCAAGAAACAAAATTGAAAAAAGACAATTTGCTCCCCCCCCCGACAAAAATGCTGTATAATTTGATGAGTCAGTGCCCAGAAATTCAAAAAAGTTTGAAGTGTCAGAGGATTGGGCCCCAAACTGGCCCCTGCCTATATCAAAACCTATTTGCTATAAAATGAACATTAATCAAACTTATGTGCCCTAAACAAAATAGAATTATAACAAATGTAATGTTACAACAGTACAAAAAAGAAAATTTTTACCTATTGGTTTTCAAAATAGAGGAGGGATATTAACTTTTTTTTTATCTAGGAAAGTCAAAATCTTTGGAAATTTTCGTTAAAAGCTGAAAAAATAAAAGACAAATAGAATGCTCAACCGATTTTCTAGCTACAGGACAACTCTAAAACAGCAATTTTACCCTATATTTCCTAGGAAGAACCTTATTTTATCTATTTTTACCAATTTTACCTTATTTTACCAATTTTACTGACCGGGTTTTTATTTTACAATAATGTGAGAACAGTACCAAAAGTGTCGTTTAAAATTGTCTTCACTAAAAAGTATGTGGTCTACTATTTTTCCTGGAAAACCATTCCTTTAAATTATAAAGGGGACAGCTAGTATTGTCTTGTAACATAATTAAAAATTAGTATGGCAAAGAGGTAAGCTAACCCGTCAACTAAAAATTAGTAATTTAATCAAATGTACAAATAAAATCTTAGAAACCAATCTTTAAAGTAAACAACTTGATTATCAACGTCTAACCAGAGTAAAAGAAAAGATAAAAGAGCTGTCAGTACTATATTCGTTTCAAGAAGTGAAAGAATGAAAGATCGCATTATCATTAAAGAAAAAAGTTTCTTTTTTAACGGACAGCGCATTTTCTTCAGCGGCACATGGCCATTTGACAGCAAAGGCGATTATTTTGGAAACGACCGGTTTAAAGACACTCGAGATGAGCTTATTGAGGAGTTAGATGGCATACAAACCGCTGGCGGGAACCTGGTTCTTATTGATGTCCATCAATCTTCTAAATTTACCCCTCTTTTTAATGTGGACAATTATGTCATAGGCACGGACAAGGACAACACATTGCCGAGTGACCTAAGAAAATACCTTGACGAAGCTAAAAAACGCAACATTTTTGTGCACCTTCTCTTAACTTCTTTTGCTTTTAAAGAGAATACGCTACTTACTAATGCCCTCTACACAGACAAGGTTCAAAGTTATATTGATAATTGCTTGATACCCATTGTCAAAGAGCTTTCGGGTCATCCAGCATTGCTAGCCTACTGTGTATATAACGAGCCTGAATTTAACATGGACATTCATGGAGTAAGAGAGGGTCCATTTAAGGTAGATTTTCTTGGGTCCAGCTGGTTCACAATCCACGTGGCAGACATAAAAGGAGGCGGAGGATATAGAGGTCACGCCCACTATCCAAATGAAGGTAAGGAGGCATAGCTTGTAGACTCTAGGGCCGTTACTCCCAACTTAGGGCGCAGGTCTCACCGGTGGGGCATAGATAGTGCTGCAATGGCGTCATAGATTGTATAATATCTGTTGTCTTAACACAACATCTGTCATTAGCATTGAATATGTGTAGAGGACGAACCGTTTATTTTTTTTCAGGGGACGAACCGTTTATTTTTTTTAGAAAGTCGCGAGAGGGCTCATTTTAGTGAAAATTAGGAAATCTAGTGCCCTTTTTAAGGGACCAAAAAATTGGAGGGCAACTAGGCCCCCTCTCGCGCTCATTTTTTACCCAAATTCGCCAAATTAAAATTGAGATAGCTATTTTGTTCAGCATAGTCAAAAACCAAATACATATGTCTTTGAGGACGACTTAATCCCCCACAGTCCCCAAGGGGAGGGCTAAAAGTTATGAACTTTGCCCATTGCTTACATATATTATTGGTTATTGACGAAGCATAATGACGTTTTCAGGGGGTATTTTTCTGGTGGTGGGGGGAGGGGGTCAGGGTTAGATGAGAGGATCTTTCCATGGAGAAATTTACCACGGGGGAAGAGAATTACCATATCAGGGGGCGCTGGATTTTCCAGCATTATTTAAAATAACAATGACAAATGAATAAAAAAAACAAGTTTTTCAACTGAAAGTAAGGAGCAACATTAAAAATAAAAACGAACAGAAATTATTTTATATATGAGGGGGTTCGTCCCCTCCTCAATACCTCGCTCTTTAAGCTAAAGTATTTTTGGTAATTTCGAAAGAGCTACTTATTATAATTAAACGGTCTTTGTGGTTCAGGGGGTCGTCCTTAAAGAATTGGAGCAAAATTCGAACTTTAGTGTAAAGAGCAAGGTATTGAAGAGGGGGCGAACCCCCTCATATACGTAATAAAAATAAACAAATACAGAAGTTCGTTACATAAGCTAATTTATAAGTTACGTATATTTATTACTAATACAACGTTCGTAAGTTAAATTAAAAGTTAGCGACCATTTCAAGCAAACAAAAATTTGGAGGGCAACTAGGCCCCCTCCCCGCCCCTTTTTCCTCAACATCGTCCGATCAAAACATTGAGAAAGCCATTTAGCCAAAAAAAGAGTAAAATTAATATGCAAATTTCGTTTTAATTATTCATGCACGCCGAGCCAAAATCAAATCTTCATTAATTCAAAAACTTTCTGAAATTATATAAGAAAGACAAGTTTTTTCAACTGAAAATAAGGAGTAACATTAGAACTTAAAACAGACAGAAGTCATTACGTATATAAGGGGGTTCATTCCCTCCTCAATACCTTGCTCTTTGCGCTAAAGTATTTTCATTAGTTTCAAAAGAGCTATTCATTCTAATTAAACGGACTTTGTGGTACAGGGGTCATTCTTAAACAACTGGAACAACATTCGAACTTTAGCGTAAAGAGCGAGGTACTGACGGGCGGACGAACCCCCCCATATGCACAATAAAAATGTACGAATATAGAAGTTCGTTACGTAAGTTAATTTGTAAATTACGTATATTTATTGCTAATAAAAACGTTCGTAAATAAAGTTAAAAGTTGTAGTGGCTTCTTTAAATAACCTAAAAAATCGGTGGGCAACTAGACCCCCTCCCTCACCCCTTTTTCCTTCAAAATCGTCTGATCAAAACTTTGAGAAAGCCATTTAGCCAAAAAAGGTAAAGTTAATATGCAAATTTTGTTTTAATTATTCATGTACGGTGATCTAAAATCAAAACCTGCATTAATTCAAAAATGTTAAGAAATTAAATTAAAAAAAAAGTTTTTTAACTGACAGTAAGGAGCAACATTAAAACTTAAAACAAACAGAAATTATTCCGTGTATGAAAAGGACTGCTCCCTCCACAACGCCCCGCTCTTTATGCTAAAGTTTGACTCTTTCTCACAACTCTACTTTATGAAGAAACAAATAGTTTAGCGTAAAGAGCGGGGCGTTGAGGAGGGGAAAGTCTCTTTCATATACGGAATAATTTCTGTTCGTTTTAAGTTTTAATGTCGCTCGTTACTTTCAGTTAAAAAACTTGTTTTTTATATATTTTATGTGTCTAGAGGAAAAACCGTAAAAAGATACCAAGCTATTGGCCGGTTAAGCTCCCTTCAAGTGAATATATGTAAAATTTTGAAAAACCAAATTTGATTTTTTCGAGGGGTCATCAGGCCTTTAGAAATGCCTATGCCCCACAATTGGTTGGGAACCACTGCTCTAGGTTACCACAATATACCCAGGAACATGGGGTTGGGTTGGATGGTTTAACATCAAAATATAGATTTCAAAACGAACTGCACCACTAAAAGTCCAGTGTCTGCCGACTTCATTAAAAAGTACACAATTTCAAAAAAAGTAATTAATTAATCTGCAATATCGATAGAGTTGCAACTGAAATTTACCAGTTGATAAAAATTTATCTGTATTTTTTATCTTCAAAAATTATTAAAAACCGAAATCAAGTTCGCACAAAGCAGACTTAGGTTTGCTTGGAAAAACCTTGGCACGTTAAATAGGCTAGTTAACTTCAATCTTTTAAGACTAATGGTAGATAGAATTCTGTTTCATTCACCCTCTCCTACAGATGCCTGAAAGTTCAGGTATGCACCAGCCTCGGGCCAAATCAAATCCACCAGACGCTAGATGGCGTCATGACTTGTCATTTTCTAAGACTAGCAACAGTTCCCACTGTTAAAAGTATCCCATACTATTAGTGCAGGATATTAATCAAAAATAATGGGAGGTAAGATTTCTTAAATTGTGATGCCCAGTAGCTAGAGTTTGGCAGTAAGGGTTTCTAGACATGACAATTCTAATAGTTGAGCATTTGATTTAGCATCTATTTAGGTTATCATTATTTTTGCCAACGATTGACTAACCTGACTAACAACCTATTCGTTCATGATGAAATTTTACAGTCCAAACTTACTTTCAAATTCACAATTTATTAAAGATTACTAATTTGGTTCACAGTAAAAAAAAAAAGTGTACAAGTATATACTCAGAATCGAGAAAAGGAGGGGCTTTAAATCCATGCATCATGAGGTCAAGGTGCTAAAAAATATGCAATAAATGGTTTTTGAACAAGAACATTTGGTAATGAAATAAGTGATTCTTCAGATCAAACAATTTTGGAAATAGTTAGTTTTGGCCACACTGAAACCTCCACTTGCCCCAATCGCAATTTTTATGACAATAACTCGTTGAACCATAGACTTTCTTTCAAGCTTGTTAATTTGGTAGGAACAAGAATAAAAACAAGTATAAAACTATAATTGAAAAAGAAAGTGGCTCATACTCACCATTGAAGGTGCCAAGGGGTTGAAAATTACCATATAAGGGTGTTTTAACATACAAACATCGTATTATTTAATTGTCTTTTTCTGGAATAATTATTTTTGTCCAGTAACACTGCCACTCGCCACATAATCAGTTACGTCAAGAAACCTTGTAGAGTTCAATATTTTCTTTTGAATGAGCTTTTCGCAAATTGTTGTTCAGTATGATACTAAAAACAGGGTCTTCACCCATTTTTGGCTTTGGGGTCTGAAAAGCACTAAATAAGGGCATTCAAACAAAGGTATTTTAATAGTCAAAGCTTTTTTTCTCATCTGGCAGCCTTTTAGGGATTTGTGTACCTTCTGCTAATGGCACAAATTTCATTTCTGCTATAAAAAATATTGTGTATAAAACATGGGCAATAACCTTTATTTTTCTCAATTTTAAATGGCACCCACTAGACACCAAATCTTAATTTCCCAGTTTCTCTTCCTATGGACTACGTAGTCTTTACTAAGTCGCAACTACCGCCGCAACCATTGAGACTCAGAATTGGGCACTATTATACATTTCTAAGCGCATTTGAGCCATAATTTTGCCACAGTAATTTGTATACAATGTAACAATATTTCGTTTCCAGGTTGCAATCTTGAAGTCATTTTAAGGTATATCAACCTGCTTGCAGACGCAATTCATCAGACGGATCCAGGTGCTCTTGTTAGTGTAATTCCGAGGTCAGCCGTTACTATCAACAGGAATGAAGAAAAATACAAGAACACAAAAGATATATATGCCGATGAATTATTACTAAAAGCAGGAGGACGTGAAAAGGGATATTTAGATTTCTTGGCTCCCAAAGAAAAACCATGGGGACCAAAAGATAACCCCAGTTCGTACAACTTGCCGATCAACTTGATCAACAATCATGCTGATGACTTTTATAATCCAAAGCCACTTATGATTGGCTATTTCGCTCCAGTAAATATGCCTCCAGGAGTTGAGCCCTTGACCTTGTTTGAAACTGCATATAAAAATGGATACCATGGGATTGCGGTTACGGATGGCCGTGACCCCGCTAAAAAAGGCAGAGAACGAGCACAAGATTTGATGAGAAGGTTCACAATGTGCAAGACTTATGACAAAAAAGCAGGCGTTATTGAAGTAAAAATTTGTGAGTAATTGTGTATGGTTTGGTTGTGTTCCAGACTTGACTTTGGGTTACGCCCAAATAATCTCATTCAACTCACATGAGATTTTCAACAAATATATACTTTGAAACGTAATGGCTGAACCAGGCACGGACTCTGAGTTTTTTTTTAGAAGGGAGGGGGGCTGTAAAAAATTCATAGCCTGTAGAAGAAATTTCAAGAAATTTAGAAACTCAGGCTTGGGGGGGGGAGACCTTTCAGTGCTCGTCCCTAGGCTGAACATTTTAGAGCTGTTAGTAATTTCTGGCAACAGATAGAAGCTATGCCATGACAATATTAAAGTACATAGATATATTAATATGTATATGTTACATAAAATATATATTGCTTAAACTTAGATTTGCATATCCATCTTTCTCCTAAGCAATATCTTCAATTAAGCTGCTTTTTTATTTTATTTTTAATACTATTAAATATGAATTCCCATGCATGAGGATAGTTTAAACCCTTAGTTGTGTTTAAAACATTCATTTTTTGTCATTTTTCTGAACAACTTTCTCCAGAATATTCACACTAGCTTTACTATTTGTTTCTTTCTTCAATTCCGAGAATCCCATTTTGAAAATCAATACCTAACTCTGGGCTATTCACAAAATCTCGGCTCCAGGTCTGCCAACAAAAATTTCCAGAATCTGATCTGCATTTTTTTTTCTATAAATATAGTTAAGTGGCGTTCAATCGCAAGTCCAGTGAGATATCCGTGCCTTGATATGTATAACGAGCCATAAATTTTCTTATAGATGGGAAGTTCGGCAAGACATACATATGAACCTCACTCTTAAGCGCTGATGACAAATATATTAACATTTGAATTTTATGTTAATTTTATGATCGGTTTTTTGTCAGCCCTCTAGATCAACAAAATTACTCAGAGTAGTGCAAAGTAAGTCTGGAGCACTGGGTTTGTAAGATTTTCGCAGAATTAATTACTATTCTAAGCTTACTATACATTCAATGGCAACAGTGAGTATAATAAAACTATGTCCATATTCATTGTAAATATAATATTTCAGAGGTAGGAACATATGTGCATATTAGAGGTACAAGAAAATCCTGGTTAATATAGGAAAACAATTTGGCCAGCTGGATTGTAGAAAACTTCTACTTAAGAACAGAGAAAGTTACACAGAAAATTGAACACAGGAAATTATCCTATGAATTCTTCTAGATGAATTCTGTGAATTGTTATTATTCTGTGATGATCTCTGTGTTTTAATTCTGTGAATTCTCTACATTTTACCTACGTAAAATGACCTACCTTCGACGGATAAGTTTTTAGAATTTAAGCAACTTTGAAAATTAATAGAACTTGACATTATCTCTTTGACAATTCAAACGAAATTTCTGCAAATCTCATAAAATTTTTGGAAATAATACTGGAAATCCTGATGTCGAAAAAAAATCCATTTTTTATTCTTTCAAAATTTTTGATTTCGACTTTTATTATACTTTAACTTTTAACACTATTAAAAATAAGCAGGAAGACATGTACTCTTCTATATCCGGAAATGAACCTGTACGTTGAGAAATAAAAGTTTACACCACGAACTGTTTTAAGGACGTTATTTGACCTCAGTAAATAGTACACAGTCTTACTACAGGTAAAAAACAAAAACGATGGGGTAAAGAGTCTGACAATAGCTTCGCACACACAAAGATTATTTCAGAATTTCTCTAATTACAAGTTGACCTTAAAAATACTAACTTACAATAATCATAACAAATCTACAAACGTGATTCGGCACTATGAAAATTTATTACCCGGGAGATACAGTTGCATGCGTTGTTCCGCAAGTGTGACCCATGAGTTACTGTTGCTGCAACCCCCCAAGCTGCATGCCGTTGTTCGGCATGTGTAACCCATTAGTTATTGTGGCTGCAACACCTAACGTTGCATGCGTTGTTCCGCAAGAGTGACCCATGGGTTACTGTTGCTGCAACACCCCAAGGGGCCTTGGCACCAGAAGTCTAGTTGTTATTAAGGACATGTATATAATATTCAAGTATTTTAATAATTAGAGATAGAAAGAATTTATTATTCACCATAAGTACATTAAAAATTACAATGCTTTTATTCTCTCTCGAAAGGCTCCATGACAAAGAATACAAGGGGAAAAAATATAGGCAACAAAAAAAAGAAACAAAAAAAAAAAACGAAAAAGAAACGTCAATCTCCAAACAACATATAAGATTAAAAAAAGACCATAACTGAGGCCTGGGAGTCAAACCGCAGGGAAGACCACCATGTAACATAAACACTCAGGGGACGTCCAAGTCCATAAAGGAAGAAAAACCCATTCTGCTTGATTCTTAACTAACTGGCCTTAAAATTGTCCTAATATACTTAAATAACTCCCATACAACTTTGGTGGCTCTCATAAATTGATGGTTTATCATCACATCTTTACTATTCAAATATTTTAAGATGGTCTTATTAAATCTTCAGTTTATTTAATTTGTGTCTTCAATTCTAATCTATTAACCATAAACAAATATTATCTTTGTACCATCAATTTCTAAAATTAACTATCAAGTAATTTTAAACAGTCAATATGTTTCAATTATAGATAATATTTGTGAAAAACCTGAGGAAAAATATTATCTCATGAATACACAACTTTTATCTAAGACATGAACAAAAACAAAACTGGTATTTAGTATTAAGCAGTATTTCCAATATTAAAGAAATGAACGAGAGAGTTGTTATCAAAAGCAAAAAGTTTTTCTACAAGGGGCAACAAGTATTCTTTTGCGGGTCATGGCCGTTTGATAACAGAGGTGACTACTTTGGGAATGATCGCTTCAGACATACAAGAGATGAACTTGTTGAAGAACTGGATGGTATACAGAGCGCTGGAGGAAACTTAGTCATCATTGATGTTCACAAACTTGCAAAAATCACACCAGTTTTTGATGAGCACAATTATGTCGTTAGCACAGACAAAGAAAAAACACTGCCAAGCGATTTGAGGAAATATCTTGATGAGGCAAAAAAGCGAAATATTTTTGTACATGTTCTCTTATCAACATTTGCGTTTAAAGAAAATAGATTGACAATGAACGCTCTCTACCCTGACAAGGTACAAAGTTACATCGACAACTGCTTGATACCCATTGTAAGAGAGCTTTCAGGACACCCAGCCTTGCTGGCTTATTGCGTATTTGGCGAGCCAGAGTTTAACATGGACATTCATGAAATAAGAGAGGGTCCTTTTAAAGTCGATTTTCTTGGATTGAATTGGTTTACAATTCATGTAGCAGACGTTAAAGGTGTTGGAGTATACAGAGGTCATGTGCAGTACCCTAACGAAGGTTAGTTTCTTTCTGTTTCGTTGTCACTTATATTAAATAAGCGGTGTCAACAAGGGGCCGTGGGGGGGGGGCAGGTCTACTGTAAGAATTTTGCCCCCATCTCCCACCCTAGATTTTGAGTCTTGTCCGGGAGGCTTTCGTTCCTTTCAAAAATACTCTGACCTTTCCCGTTGTATGTACACCAGTGGTGGATCTAGGGAGATCCCAGGCCCACAAGATTTTCTGGCATCTTCATTCCTTGTTTTTTTTTCTTTTTCTTACTCTTTTTTCAGGATAAATTTGACAATTTGGTCAACTATTGGCACCTTTGTCACATTGCCCCCCCCCCCCCCCCTCCAAGATTTCTCATTGGTGCCTTTGTCACATTGGGCCTCTCCAAAGATTTTGCTCTAGATCTGCCCTTGGTGTACACCACAGCTAAACATCGTTTTTTCTGCAATACTTACACCATTTCTGTTGTATATATGCCAAATATTTAAGTTAGTTATCATCTCATGGCCACGGGTACATTTACGGGTTATTAGGGAAAATATATTTCTCCTGGAAATACATAATAACGCCTTCTTTACTTATGTAGGTATCTACTAGAAGAAGGTTCATAATACAAAACATACTCCAACGCCCAACGGACAGGCACTACAGGGTGGCCAACTTTTTGGTCCATGACTGTGTCCCTTGAGCATCCAGAAATGTGTCATTTTTAGCTAAAATATGTCCATCCTGAAATCTCAAAAACTAGAGTTTTTTTTTGTTTTCATTAGTTGTATTATTAACCAAAAGATGCTTTGTAAACCTAATTCAAAACCAGTTAACATCAAATAAAATGAGAACGAAAAAAATCCATTTTAAACGTTTATACAAAATGACTTAGTGTGAAAGCATGAAACTCATAAGAACATGTAAATCCTTTAATTCGGAAAAAATTGTTTACTTATGACATCTCTGGCAAAACCTGGATGCTAAAAAAAAGAAAAAAAAAACACTTCTGTGCTGGAAAATGATTTTTTTTTTTACCAAAAAATATGTCCATTACAAAATCAAGGAATTGGCCTCTCTAGACAACATGGTGCAAATTCTGGAGTACCATTTTTCCTACGACGTGTCGCGCATCATCTGGTGCATACAATTTGTAAAAGTGGGCAACCCTTCGAAAAAAGCATAAAAGGGGCCAGAAATACTCAGAATTGCGGGAAAAGGTAAAAAAAATCTCTAAAAAAAAAACCACAAAATCGGCGATATAAATGACCAATATGTTATATAATATATATGTCGGGGATAAGTCAATTTATTAGACAGCTAGTTTTGCAATAAAGTTAGTTTGATGCTAATAATAAATAACAAAACAAATACTTATTCAGCTAAGTTTAACTTATCCAAAAAAGTTTGTATCACCTTGATTGGAGGCACAAACACTCAGAAACTTAACGGTCAGTTGAAATATATAGTTTTGTTTGTAAACATGGTCAAAATATCATTATACACTAAACGCTATAATTTAAATATATGCTCTGAGAAATTCATTCCTTGGGAAATTTTAAACTGAAGGTTCTTTTCAATTTGTCACGATGTTTTTCAGTCAAGATTAAACATTCTGGATTTAGTCAGAGTTAAGTTTTCTGTTTCTTTCAAAGTAATGCAACAATGCTTATCAAGATTTGTTAATATAGAAAATTTAACCGAAATTTAAAACCAAAATAAAAATAAAGCATTAATTATTTATCATACACACACAAGTCTGGCGCGTGGCCATACCAAGGCCCAGCAGCGATCAATAAATATATATATATATATATATATATATATATATATATATATATATATATATATATATATATATATATATCACTTGTCTTATAACCGCAGACAATGTAAACCACTTTTTGTTGACATGGCGTCACCATAGTTTCAATACAACCACCCTAGGAAAAATACAAATTCTTCCTTAAAATTGAGACCTATTCAGGTCATTTTTGTGGCCAGAAATGTCAATGTGCCAGTTTTAAGGGGGGAAAACCATGTAGCCGATTTCAAGGCCCGGTCCCGGCACAAAAGTTTAGTTCTTTTACGCCTAGCCCCAATAACAGCAACATGAACCAGAAATACATAAAATATAAACAAGACGAAATCTGCTCTGCAATTTTTGTTCCTAAGGTATCAAATCCTCAAGACCCTTCAAGCCCTTATTACAAAAACAAAGGCAGAGTTTTAAGTCTATCTTATCTCATAATACTTCTATGAAGCTTTATCATATTTTTAATTTTCAAAAAGTTCGTGGTAACGAACTGTAAGTAAGGAGCGACCTGGCTCAATAATAAACGAAACTCTAAAAAAACTAAATTTGATACCAATAGATATAAGAAAAGAATCAGCTTTTTATGCTGATTTCAAATATATAAGTTTCATTAAGTTTAGTCTTACCCATCAAAGGTTACGAGCCTGAAAAATTTGCCTGATTTTCGAAAAAAGGGGAAATGACCACCTAAAAGTCATCGAATCTTAATAAAAACCACGCCGTCGGATTTAGAATATCAGCGAACCCTACTGTAGAGGTTTCAAGCTCCTATCTGCAAAAATGCGGCATTTTTATATTTTTTGCCTCAAGAAAGACCACGGATGCGTGTTTATTTGTTATTTTTTTGCCTTTATTTCAGAGATGATCGTATTGACCCACTGGTCCTAGAATATCGGAAAATGACTAATTCTAACGGAAATTAAAAGTTCTAGTGTCCTTTTCTCAAGTGCCTTTTTTTCTCAAAATCGTCCGATCAAAATTTTGAGATAGCCATTTTGTTCAGCATAGTTGAGATACCGAATATAGAAGAGAGCCTTAAAAGAGATCATGACCCCCACAGCCCCTCGGAAAAGGTCTTTGAGTTGAAAAATTTACCCATTGTTTACTTATAGTATTTGTTATTGGGAAGCATGCATACATTTTATATGTAAGGGGGGGGGGAATTTTCAATGGTGAGATTTTCCAAGGGAATAATTTTTTTGTGGGGAGGGGGGAGTTTTCAGTAGATGAATTTTTCGGGGGAAATTTTACACTGAGAGAATTTGCCAGAATTCCTATGCAAAATTCTTCTTGTGTCTTGCTTTCTCTTGATTCAATTTTACGCGTGGAGATATTAAGGGTAAGAGTCTTAGTAAGGGTAACTTAATTTCATTAAGTTTAGTCCTACATATCAGAGGTTACGAGCCTGAGACAATTTTCCTGATTTTCCCAATCAGTCAATCAGCCTAAATGTCAAGTGACATTAATGAAAATCACACCATCAGATTCAGCATATCAGTGAACCCAGCTGAATAGGTTTGAAATTCCTATTTGCGAAAATGTGAAATTTTGTATTTTTTGCCAGAAGGAAGATCAAGGATGGGTGTTTATTTGTTTGTTTTTCCTAGGGATGATCGTATCTACCCATTGGTCCTAGAATATGTGGAGAGGGCTCATTCAAACAGAAATTAAAAGTTCTAAAGAACTTTTTTATGTGACACAAAATTGGAGCGCAAAGAGGCACCCTCCCCTGTCTCTTTTTACCCAAAATTGTCCGATCAAAATCTTGAAATAGCCATTTTGTTCATCATAGTTGAAAGGTCCAATAACTATGCCTTTGGCAATAAAATGAACCCCCCCACACACACAGCTCCAGAGGAAAAGTCTTTAAGTTATAAAATTTGCCCATTGTTTACACATAGTATTTGTTATTGGGATGCATGCATACATTATCAGGTGACGGGGGACAAATTTTCTGCTGGGTGGTTTTCCACGGAAGAATTTTCCATGGGGAGGGAATTTTTCAGGGAATGAAGTTGTCAGGGGAAATTGTACACTGCGGTACTTTACTAGAACTCTTATACAACATTCCTTGTATATGTCTCGCTTTCTCTTTTCCGTCTCAATTTTACGCGAGGAGCGGTTAAGAGTAATTGTCCGGGGTAAATTTTTACCGGGATTGAATTGTCTAGAGGATATTTCCGTGGGGAGGGGGTTTCTCCTTGAAACTGGGGCCAGGTTTCCAGCTATCGTTTAAAAAACAATAAGAAATTAAATTAAAAAAGTCAAGTTTTTTCAAGTGAAAGCAAGGAGTAACATTAAAACTTAAAAGGAATATAAATTATCACATATATGAAGAGGGTTGCTCCCTCCTAAGCACCTCGCTCTTTACACTAAAGTTTGAATTTTTTTCCAATTGTTGACTCCTGAAACAAAATGGCGGCTTAATTAGAACAATAAGGCACTTTTTTAAAAGTATTAAAAACATAGCGTAAAGAGTGAGGTGTTGAGGAGGGGACAACCCTCTTCATATACGTAATAATTTCTGTTCGTTTTGAGTTTTAATGTTGTTCCTTACTTTTAGTTGAAAAAAACTTATTTTTTATATAATTACCAAAAAACCTTATCAATAAAAACGGCAAATGACAGTAAAAATTATAGTCAAATATGTGTTTTCCAAGATATACTTTTGAAGCATTCTAAGTAACATCAAATGCTTGCTGATGCTATTCACATAATAGATTTAGGTGTTCTTGTCACTGTTCTAACCCCATTAACAGCATCAGTAAAAGAAACACACAAAAAAGCAAGACGAGGTTCCTAAGGTTTCAAGTCGGTAAGATCCTTAAAACTATTATTACAACTACTAACGCAGATTTTTAAGACTGTCTTATTTCAAAATACTTATTTGTCATGTTTTTTTTTTTTTTTTTTTCGTTTACAGAACATTACCAATAAAAACAGTAAATGACATTAAAAAGTATATTTCTATTCCAGGATATACTCTTGAAGTCATTCTAAGGTACATCAACATGCTCGCTGACGCTATTCACAGAACTGATCCAGGGGCTCTTGTCAGCGTCCTAGCCCGATCAGCAGCAACAGTGAACAGAAATACAGAAAAACATAAAAATACGAAGGATATCTATTCCGATGAACTGCTACTCAAAGCAGGAGGACGTGAAAAAGGATATTTAGATTTTCTAGCAATTCGAGAGAAACCATGGGGGCCAAAAGACAGTCCAGAGTCATATTATTTGCCAATAAATTTGAAAAACAATCACGCTGATGATTTTAAATATCCAAAGCCGATTATGTTCAGTTACTTTATGCCCTTGAATTTACCACCTGGGGAGGATCCGTTAAGCCTGCTAGACTTTGCTTACAAAAATGGCTATTGCGGAATAGCTGTTTTGGATGTTCGTGATGCCGAGAAGAAGGATAGACAGGTGGCAGAAAGTCTGATAAAGAAATTCACTGAAGGAAAGGTCTATGACAAAAAAGAAGGAATAATAAAAGTGAATATAGGGGGATAAATGTATATTGCAGGTTCAATAATTGCTGCCAGATTGTGCCAAATTACGCCATTTAGCAATTTGAGCACTAATTTTTGCTAGAAAAAAAACTATAAATTCAAATATCGTTTATTGACAGATGAGTTATGGAAAATATAAGTAGCAGAGAAAAAAATTGCGCTAACCCTTGGCAGGAACTGGTTGAATACGGCAGCAATCTTTTTGGGAGGTGATTTAGTAAAAACTATTGTAAGTTTATGAAAAACATTTCATTCTTATTTATTGCTAAGTTTGGTAAGTTGTCTTGCTACGAATGGCAGGGGCGGATCCAGAGAATAATATTGGGGGGGGGGGGGCAATGTGACAAAAGTGCCAATAAGCAAAATCTTGGGGGGGAGGTAATATGACTAGGGCACAAATAATTGATCGATTTGACGGATGTATTTTAGAAAATAAGTGAAAAATAGAAAAAAAGAATGAGGGCACAAGATTTTCTTTATGAGGGGGGGGGGGGGCTGGATCCACCAGTGAAGGACTGTTCTATTTTACTGGTTGGATTTCAGACATATATCTGTGGTAAAGCTCAACAAATTACAAGCTATTATGTAAAATCATACTTTCTATTTAAATTTAAAGAAGGAAAAGACTATGACAAGAATATAAAAAGGAAAAAGGAATAAGGAGGGATAAGTATTTTTAAGGGGTTTCAGCAGATTTTGCTAAACTACACCAAGTGAACCAGCAATTTGGATACGAAAATTTTAAACACCAGCATTATTCAATTGTGAAATTTTGTTTATACTCTGACATATTTCTGTAGATTTTGATTGTAAAATAAAAATTGTCAAACCCTTTCTAGCAAGATTTTGTTGAATGTGGACTATGGACTTTGTCTGAATGCCAGGAAAACACAACTTGGCCAGTTAGTTCTTACTTGCCACAACCCTTGATTGAGATTTAGTTACAGCTTTTACAAGAAGCAGTAGCTAGGGAAGCAGTAGTCTTGCTCCGCAATGGCTTATTTCCCCCAATTTATTAAAAAAAAAAGTTGTTGCGCTCATTTACTAATTAAATAAATAAAGACTTTATAAGTTAAAAATGAAAGTGATCTAAAAAAGGAAAATGAACACTGAAATTGAACATGAATCCTACTAATTTTTAATTAAAAAAATTTAAAATTTCCTTAGAAATTGCTATTAAACTCATCAGTTACTTTCAGTTAAACGTACTGAAAAAGCTACGAGATAAAATATTTTATTATTTCCATCAAGGCCATATGCAGGCAGAAATTGGTATGAGCTAGAGCCTCCCCCCCTCCCTACCACCCTGAATTTTCGCCCAATTCGTGAAAAAGTAGCAAAAAGGCTACTTTTTGCGAACAAAGTTGCATGTGAACAAATTTGATGCGCTTTGTAAAGTTTTTTTTTCGCAACCCCCGCTTCCACCAAAATCTTGAACACGGCCTAGACTTCCATAATCGAAAAAAACTTTGATTATTAAGCAGTAAATAAATCAAACCAACTAATTGAACTGACTAAAATGATCAAAACACAATTGAACTAATTAAAACACAATAATTGAACAAGTTAAAACACAAATTGATGAACCGAAAGTAAGGAATTACTCAATCACATAGAAGAAAGGACTAGCCGCAGGGACACAACCCGGGAGGCCTCAGGGCACTTCTTGAAGACAAATAAAATTTCTTCTCATGAAATCCAAGAAACAAATTTTACTGAGAGTGGCATAGCTACATTTATTTCTTATTTTTTAAGATTGGGTTCACCGTATTTTTTTTTATTATTATTTTTTTTTATAGGATTTACATCCTATATAAGCGCCAGAAAACCAACAATCACCTAAAAATTTCCCTTGGTCCATAACTCAACATTGTATGCCGAACATTTTTTTCGGGGGTGGGGAGGTCCTCGAAAAAAAAAATCCTGGGTACGTGCGTAGCTCACCCTATTCCATAGTCAAAACAGAGAAAAAAAGTCTAAAAAATTCAGAGCCACTATTAATCTCATCAGCAGTCTCGGTAAATTTTCTAATTAACTCACTAATGAGATAGCTGAGAAATAGACATAGCTTTAAAATTAGAAGTTAATCCTGAATCTAAATATGAATTACCTTTGCGTCAGAAATGAACTTTATCCCTCAATGAGCAAATGTATACCCTGAGTTGGATGCGTGCGCAGAATTCTCCGAAAGTCACTATTTTTTTCAAGTACAAACTGATTTAACAGTGTGACAAAATAATTGAAAATTTGTTGTGCATATACAATTCAGGGTATATATTTGTACATTAGGAAGGGGATTAAAATTTATTTTCGAATCAAATGAACGGTATACTTGGACTGAGGGTGAAATTCTGATTCTAAAGGTATGTTTATTTCTCAGCTATCTCATTAGTGAGCTGATCGAAAAATTTATTTGAAAAAGATAAAAACAACTTACTATCAGCTTACATTCCATAATATAAAAAATCCAAAACTTTTGGATTATTCAGTGACTAGATAAACCAAACCGACAACTGAATAAGTTACAGCTCAAATTGATTTACCAAAGGTAAGAAATTACTCAACCGGATATAGGAGCGGCTTTAACTAGCATCAACGTTTTGTACTTTATAAATAGTATGACGATAAATAACTTTTTTTTAGTACTTCCTTTATTATGCACCAATTAAAACAAAACAATAGTTTTGTTCAAGTCTTTACTTCCGCACAAACGCCTTATGACAATTTTAATTTACTAAAATGAAGAGACAAATGGTAATTTTCTATCTTTTGTCTTTTAAACTGATGTAAATATTTAAGAGCTCAGTAGGCTATTTTTTGGGTTCTTATTTTTCTCTTCTTATTTGTAGGAGGGGGAAGATCTCAGGCATGTTTTTATGCTTTTCTTCACCTATTTTCCTTTATATATATGCATATATATTTCTTTAAATAATCTTTATTTATACTTAATTTTCCTTCGCCTAACTACTAATTTACTAATTTCATCTGACAATTTTAATTTACAACAATTAACTTAATTTTCCTTTGCTTATAGTTTTTGCCTTTATTTTTTGGTTTTAGTTAGAATACAATATTTGGAGTTTTATTTACTATTAACACTGATGACTCTTTACTTAAGATTCGTAAGAGCGAGCTGTTTAATTTCAGCTGTTTCGTGCTAAAATATTAGTTAAGTATTGCTAAAATATACAATGATTTAAAGATACCTAAAGAGTACCGTTAAGGATATTTAACGATTTAAGAAATTTTTTTTTGCCATTTTAGTTGATATTACAGGCTATAGTACATAGAGTATTCCAATAATTTTCCAATCCCTTTCCTTGCTACATGACGGCAATCCAATATTAAGAAATTTTTGTCTGAGAAGCGATTATTTACCCTAATTCCTCAAATATTACAACTGATTTTCAGCGAGCCCTCTCCTGATTTTCTAGAACTTTTGGCTAGATACGATCGCCCTTGAAAAAATAAAAACAACAAATAAACATGAATCTGCTATCTTTATTCTTGAAAAAAAAAAAAAATACAAAATTCCACATAGGCAGGAGCTTGAAACCTCCACAGTAGGATTCCCTGATATTAAACATAAGGAACTTTATATATACAAAATCAACACCAAAAGTGAATTGTTTTATATATTAATTTTTAACAAAATTCCTTTTATAGAGTTTCAGCTACTTTTGGCTAGAGTTGCTCCTTACTTATAGTTGGTTACCATGGACAGTTTGGTTTAACACCATATATTCTGCATGTATTTTGGAATATTTTAAAATCCATTCTTTTTATTTGTCTTGATTTCCCCTTGGCTGCTCAATTTTACACGTGGGGAATATTTTACAGGGATAATTTTTACGAAAGGAATTTTGCGGGGAGGAGTTTTCCTTGTGGGGAAATCTTCCCGGAGGTGGGGATTTTCCAGAGGGGAAGAAACCATTATAGTAAGATAGTATATAATAAGATGTAATAAGACAAATACCTGATAGTGTCTAAGAGAGCGAGCCTATCTTCGGGCATAGATTCTCTTTTAACAAGCCGGAGGCCAGAATGACTGACTCCTAGGAGCTGAACATCTGAACTCTGACGACCGCCCTAAGGTAAAGAAAGCTTGTATAAGATAAAGCACACAAAAGGGCATGACTCACCTTAACAGCCATATTATACTTAAAACAATGAAAGTTAATTTTATAAAAAGGAAAATTAATTTAAGTCTAAGGCAAAAGAGATTTAAAGGGGAAATAATTTTTTACTGAATTTTTTTTTTCAGAAAACAAGAAGGCAATTGCCCCCCACTCCCCTGCCTTAATTGGCACTTCCATAGTAAATAATATATGACTTAACAAAATAAACAATAATCTCATATTTAATGAGCCCTAATTTGTAAATAATTAGCTGTTATCAAGGTAAAATAAACCTAAATAAACGGTATGGTATAAACCATAGATTGAATAGTACATTTGGAGATAATATCTCATAATATCTGAGCATAGTGTGACTTGCGCTCCACTTTTCATCTGATTTTGACAGTTTTGGGTCATGTTATTTTTGGCAGATTCATCTTTGGTTTTGCTGTTTTCTTTGTTTGTTTTTTAGTGTTTTTTTTCCTGTCTTGTAGTCAGTCGTGGTAGTAACAGCTTGGAATAATTATTGCAGTAGCAGCTACGGATTTTTGTAGGTCAGGTAAGTCTGTATCGGGGGGGGGGGGGGGTAGGACAAAACAAACGTGCAAATCTAGAGTGATGATGCTGAAATGTTATCAGAAAGTGCCTATGAAGAATGTTATACCCAATTGCACGGCAGCATCAAATCCAAAGATGAGTCGCCTGATCTGGAAAAGCGCTTCCTTTAGAAAAGATATCCTAGATTGGGGAGTAAGTCTACAACCAGTTGGACAAGAAGAGTCTGTGGAATACTTCCTACTGAGTATTTTGATTCGGACTTTCATGAACTTGCGACAGAAACAAACTACCTTTTGCTCTGTCCAAGATACAGGAACGAGCATCAATGCTACTGCTACGAAAATAAAGATATTCATTGGAATTCACATCGATGTGAGTTCCATCAACTATCCCAGATATCACATGCATTGGAGCAGCCAAATTCCCGTGTTCCTTGTAAATGGCATCTTAAATTGCAGCACATTTTGACCACTTCAGATCTTCTTTTACTTGGTCGACAAAATAGCCAAGGATCCTCACAACCCAGATTGATTGTGGAAGGTGCAACCTTTCATTGACCAAGTCCTGCAAAAACTGAGAGTTTCACAGATTCTGAACACATTTCAGTTGATGAGGAAATGGTTCCTTACACTGTAACCTTCAACAGTATATACGTGACACACAAATTCTACGGTGTAAAATTCATACTCTGCAAAGGGAGCAGCGTAATCTAGACCCTCGATGTCTATCAGGCGACGAAAGGTATCCTCACTGATAAACAGAGGGAGTTTGGATTAGGTCCAGGTATATGTCTAGCCTTGGCAAGTTGTGTGGATTTCTTTCCTTATACGAAACTTTTTTATAACTTCTTTACAAGCACACCTTTGCTACAAGAACTGGAAAAGAAGGAGCTTTACGGTACAGGTACCATAAGAGTACAAAAGTACCACAGGGTACATGGTGCAAAGCCCGACTCTGATACAGACCTCAAGAAAAGGGGCAGAGGTTCTTACCATGAGTTACTAAGTGGCAACTTGTGTCTGGTGAAGTGGATGAACAGCAGATCAGTCACTATTGCCTCACATATGACAGGAAGGAGAGAAATGAAGAAATGGTGCAAAATCAACAAGGCTCGAGTACCAGTAAGGTGAGCGGGAGCTATTGCAGTGTATATGGGCGGATTCAATAAATTCTACCAAATGGTTTCGTATTATCGAGTCCTCATTCGATCCAAGAAGTTGAAACCGCAACTTGTCTTCCACATGATCGACATGGCGGTTGTTAAAGGCTGGTTTGAATACACCGAATTTCAAAAGCCTCAAAAGTCCAAGAACTCTATGGGTTCCCTTACTTTCTGTCTAGAAGTGGCCTAGTGTCTAATTATAAGCACAGAAGTGATCCCCATGAGACAAGGGAGGTCACGCTCTGTCTCCTTGACCAGCCTAGTCGGAAAGAAGAACTCAATATTGCTGGGCCTTCCCAAAAGAAATTAAGACGAATTCCAAATAGCATGCTCAGCTGTGCGTCATTAAAATCTGCTTCAGCTGCACCAAATGCAAGTTCTTGTTATGCCTGGAGGAAGTCAGAAACTGCTTTGTAAAATTTGACACTCCTAAATAAGAACTTAAAATGGTATAAGAATATATTTAAATGATATAAGAGCGCATTTTGTAATCTTTGCTTCTCACTGATTTTTGTATATATATTATTTGGACACGAAAACAGTGTCATTTTGTCCTCAGACAAATACATTCAAAATCAGTCACAACGAGAGATACAAAAATACTGTATCGTCTTGGAGAGTCAGAAGTCATAAAAACAATAGTTGCATAATTTTCACCCTCACCAATAAAATTCGTGACTGAAAGGGTTAAAGGCACTGGTAATAAAATGGGGCAAATGAATTGCTGAACTGGTTAGTTCTGCAACCGTACTAGTACCAATTTATTCTTCTTCCTGGTCTTAACTACCGAGGTGGATGCAGGGGTTAAACATGTCAGTGCTTGGGACTATCAAGGAGACATAGCCCGAAACGCATTATCAGCAGGGAAAAGAGATCTATAAAAATTTCAATCTTTAAAGACTCGACAGCAGACTTGTAACTAACAAATGTTTCTCCAAGAATGATTTTAAACTCCTCTTTTCTGGACTACTTCCACATCATTAGTTAGGTATTCAATCAGAGTTGATCTTAAGGAGGGATAGGGGGCACTTGCCCTGGGCACGGACATTTTTGGAACGCAAAATTTCAAATAAATAATATAACAGTTATAATCATTTGGCAATTTTCTAAATTTTATTTTCATTACAATAAACCAGAGGGCGCATTTGGCAGTAAGGATAATCAAATTGAACCCAAAATTCTCATTTTTCACCATTCTTTGAAAATAAAAGAAAGCATACCGATTAATTTGTAATATTTTGGATTCAAATTTTGTTAATAAATGAAAATTTTGTTAAAACTTAGCCAAATTTTTTTGGGAGAGTGGGGGAGGGGAGGCTCTAATAATTTTTTTTTGTCCCGGGCACAAGAGAGGCCAGAACCGCCACTGTATTCAATATTATGAACCAGAGGCGACCACACGGGACATAATTATTCTAAAAGGGGATCTATAGAATTTAAATACACTATTTTCAGCTGATTAACGCGGAACCCGAGTGGATCACTAAAATTAGAGAAGGAAGTGCACAATTGCCTTCCTGAACTACTCTTTGGACATGGACACCAATGGAGCAGTCAGCGCTGAAATATACTCCTTTAACCTAGGCTGATTAAACAAGCCAAAGCCAGAGAGATGGAAAAAAACCAAAATCTTACGATTTTTTGTGAATTAAATTAATTAAATTATTTTTTTAATTAAATTAATTAAATCTTAAATAAATCTACTAAATAATTGAATTAAGCCAATAAGTTATATTCGATTAAATTTAATTTAATTAAATTTATTGTTATTTTAGTTGACACTATTTCAAAAAAATAAACGTTCAAATAGGGATAAGTCAATCAGAAAGTTTGTTCGTCATAGAAAGGCAGTGTGGCATAGGAAATAAAAGAATTGACACTATTTAATTTGTAGATATTTGCAACTATCTGCAAACTACTGAACTACATTCTACTGACTAGAATCACTTTTACTGACTACATACTACAATTCTACTGACAGATCAGGGCTGAATTGGGGTACAGCTTGGGTTTTATCTACTGTGAACTAGAGGCACAGAGATATCTTTAACGCATTTGAGCAGATCATCTATGCTGTCGATAACATAATTAATTACCAAAAGAAAAAGTAGAGCGGCCAATTTGGTGCCTTGAGGGATTCCATAGCTTCTCTCAGCCCAGTCAGAATCGAGATTACCAGAAAAGAGTGTGTAGACTCGCTGGTACTGTGGTACGCTGGTTTGCAGCAGTCAGAAGATGCTTAACCTAATCAAATGTCTTCTTGTAGCAAAAAAAAGAAGAGCAAGTAAAATATCTTCGAAATCTAGCCACTGAACGATGAGGGTTGAACTAGATGCACTGTGGCACTGCACCCTTTCAAGCAGATCATACTGGTAATCAAACAGTATACTGGTAGAACTAAGACCGCCGTATAATCCTACAGCGGTCAAGTGAATATGTGACTTGTGATATGAAATTAATAAGAAGAAACAATAAATAGAAAAATTTTCACTAGTTCTTCATTTGGAGGAGACAACAGGGATACCATAACTTACGCATTTTCTTTATCCCAAGTTGGAGATTACGGTTTTATTTTGTCACATCTTTGGCATTATATTTTTCAAGACAAGACTAAATCCTAAGCCATATTTATGGCGATATTAAATATTAAGAACTATTCAAATTTGAAATGTCAAACAGGCAGAATAGAAGTTATTTGCCAACAACTATTCTTTTTTGTAATTGTTATTTGATCTTAACCATTACTTAGCAGAGGTATTGGAGCAAAGATTTTTTTTTACCCTCAAATTTTTCAAAAAAAGCAACCCTTCTAGAAACATTCTATAATTCAATAGATAGAAATAAAAATAATTTTCTAAGTTTTCATTACACAAGTGACATATAATAAAAAAAAGAAGCATGGCTGCACAGCAGATCACAAACCAACTTCTGCACGAAAGACGGAGTGATTTCAAAATGGGTCTTTATTGATCACAATTTTTAGGATGTTTCACCTTTGGAATTATGCGTAAATAAACTTGTTTAGGAGGCTGGGGGAATGACTGATCACAGAACTGACTAACAAATTAAGTTGCTGGTAACGCGCCAGGATAAGCAAAGTTATTTCTACGCCTACGTAACTCACCGTAGACGTCACACTAGGCAACACGTTTGATTTCATCACATTCACAGTCTTTTATCAGAGTGGTTATCTCAACTTCACTCAATATTGGGTACGTGTACAGGCTCCAGCAGAGAAATAATCAATTTCTTATGGTGCTAATAAAGCCCATCTGTTTTTAGCATCAGTTCCCTATTAAAATATTCCCAAGTCATCTTTTTGAGGGTCGAATGCCACTAACAGAATCACTATCAAGCCATACCTTAGACCTTAGTAGCTCCAGTGGTTCCAGAGACACACAGGGCGTTAGTAAGTGGCATCTAATCTTCAAACTGACCGCTACGTAGATGGCTCCCGCTCTGGGATAATGCTCATCTGAAGGGCTCTTCTATCACGTATGTACGTTCTACGGAGTGTGTTCTTTATGCAGTTTGTTTGCGTATCACTATCAAGAAGGGGGGCAATTCTCTCAATAATGCCCACCTTTTTAGCTTGTATAATGACGCTTAAAATGCGGTTTCGTAGTTTCTTCACAGCTGAAAAGCGACAGAACCAAAGTAGCTGAAATCTAAATTTAACCAATTGTTTCAGGTATTTAATAATCCACGGCTTGTCGGATTCAAAAACTGGCACTAGTTTATCTGGGAAAAAATTAAGAAACTTCTCGAGCATTAAGGAATCATTGACTGATCCGATTCAAAAGGCCAGGATTACGTTTAGTGTAACGCCCCATATTACCTTTATCGCAGAGCACAAAGCCACAGCTTAACGTAATATTGGGGAGGGGATCGAGGGGTACGGGCTTATAGCGGCATTGGCATTTCTGGTCTATCTCGTGCCCGAGGCAAAATAATGATTAGTACACCCCCCCCCCCATTTATCCCAAACATTTTCAGGCCAAATTTAAACAGAATTTTACCAACTGCGCCAACTACTTTATTTTAATAAAAAAAAAAAAAATCAAAAATTGCAAAATTCTTATAACCGTTAGAATATTTAAATTAAATTTTGTGCCCCTAAAATTTCTGCACCCGAAGCAAGTGCCTCCTCTGCCTCTCCCTAAAACCACCTTTGCACAGGCGTCATTTGCACATGTAATTGGTCAGCTTATAATTACTTAATGAATGACACTTCAATAATGTAATTTTTAGGTTAATTAATTAATTAATTAATCATAACTAATAAACTAATTACAATGATCCTTAATTAATTCATCACAAAATCTTACCGAAACAGGATAAAGCCGAGAGAAGTACAGGGGAAATTCTTTTGCTAGGTCCACGACATTTTTCTTGACAGACGTACGAATGTTTCCATCATTCACATTTTCTGAGTTCACACCATAGCTCTCCAAGACCTGAATATAGAACAAATTTAATCTAGTATATCATCAAGGCCATATACAGGGGGGGGGGTGTCAGGGGCTTTAAACCCTCCCCCCAGAATGTTTTTCCGACTCGTAAAAAACGTAACAAAAAGGATCATAAACAAACTTTTAATGTGTTTTTAAAAGTTTTTTTTGTAGACCCGACTCCCCCCGAAAAAAATTCTTTAGCAACACCTCACCCCCCCCAAAAAAAAAACTCTCGTATACGATGACCCACTTTAATCATTTTATATAAACTTGAGTCAATTTTTCGACGACTCCACGTTATAGTAAAAATGATAATTTTGCTGTATTTGAATGCAAAATGTTCTATATAGAAAAATTTTCATGAAAATCGAAAATCTTTATTTTAAAAATTGTATTTGGTAAAATTAATAACTTTAAAATATTATACAAGTGAGGAACAGAAACCTTGCTTGTTTTTAATGGGTTCAATATTGTAGAAAACCGAAAAAATATTAAAGAGTTTTAATTTACCATTCGCTAATAAGTGGTGCAAGAAATCGGTTTTTCAATACTTTTTTTGACAAGGACCTTTACGTTTTAACGAAAAAACCATTGCTGTTATTTTTTAACTTCAAATTTTCATGAATATAAACAATTGTTTTTGCAGAGAAACAGTATCGAAGCCTACAAGAAATATATAATTTGCTTTTAATAAATAATTTAACAAACAGTAATACCTGAGAAATGACAGAACAAAATAAATAGCTGAACAAACAAGAGTATAAAGAAGGAGGGAAGGAAGGAGTAATTTTATTCTTTTGATCTTTTTGTGGAAACAGGTATTTTATAAAATCTAGGGATGGGGGCAATCGGGAATATTATTTATCTAATGAACTCTGACGAGCTAATCTCTCGCCGGGTTTTAAAATACTGGAACTTTCAATAGGTTACGACAAAACTAATATAAGGGAGACAGGGGCTTTTTCGGACGGGGGCATGATAGGACAAACGATATTGCTCCTTCAGATATCGATACAAAAATTTGACAAAAATGTCAGTAGATGGCGAGCATGTAACGCACGTTCGATCAAATTCTGACTAGAATTCAGTAATAAATGTTCCTTTGAGAGGGTCAGATGCAAATTTGGAGGTAAATTTAAATTTCTAGCTGTATGTTCCTTGTTAATTTTCAGGCGTTCTGCAAGCTTTAGGGGAAAGCAGTTTCGGCAGGTAAGAGAGTGATCTATTGGCTACTTTCTAATTATAAAGTAATGTATATAATTTCATATTTTTTTTTTGGCAGCCATCTTTTTATTAAAGGTCACTGTGGGGCATTTCCGGACACAGATTACGGGGCATGTACGGACATTATTTCTTGCCTGTCCGAAAATGCCCCCATCATGTGAAGTTCAAAGTGAAGTGTTAAAACTCTTGCCAGAGTTTGAAATAAAGCTGCACAGACCTGCACAAGTTTCACTATTATTCTTATCAGTTCTAATACTTTATTTCTTTTCAGAAAATGGTACGAACGTATCCATTAGATCCATCTATTTCGCTAGTTTTAGATCCATCTATTCATGGAGGTAGAATTGTGCTATTTAGGATTTGTTTTTAGAATTGTTTTAAAATGGTAAGGTGTACCTAAATTTGAAAGTTCGTAATTTTTTAAACCTAAAAGAAATTGCACTATTATTTAATAGTGGAAAAAGATAGATTGTAAGCCATTCTGATATTAAATTAAACACAAGTTATCTGTATTTGATGAAGTAAAAATTTAATGCACATAATAAAGCTCTTCTATTCTTGAGATAACGTTAAAAATACTTTGCATTCTAATCTAATCGCCCCTGTGCAGTTGTTCTGAAAGCTACAATTCTGACTAACATCAAAATCCTAACATCAATGCAGTTAGATAATTCTTGGAAGAACGACTGGCAGGACTTTATAGAGGGAGAGGGGGGAATAACATAAAAAATAAAATATATTTGATAATTTGATAGTTTCACTATTATTCTTATCAGTTCTAATACTTTATTTCTTTTCAGAAAATGGTACGAACGTATCAGCGAAAACGAGACAAACCACCCCCTGATCTAGCAACGTTACAAAGAGCAGTCGCTTCGATCGTCAAAGATGGTAGCTCTATCAGAGCAGCTGCGGAGAACTTTGGACTCAAAAAGTCAACAGTTAATGATGCCCTTAGACGATACCGTGCTGAACTGGATGCCCAGCCCGATATTCTGGAAACTGATAAATCTCCAGCTAAGGTCCTGCCATCTGAGAGACGTGGATTTTGGCAAGTTTTTACTAGAGAGCAAGAAAAGCAACTCACCGAATATTTAAAAGCAGCATCGCTGATGAATCATGGGCTGACAGGGCTTTCAACTCGTAAGCTTGCCTATGAGTTTGCAGTAAAGCTTAATGTGAAGATGCCCTTAACGTGGACGGAAAAGGGAAGGGCAGGCCTAGACTGGTTCTCTTCGTTTATGAAGAGAGGAAATGAGCTATCAATCCGGTCTCCAGAAAATACTAGTCAAGCACGTGCTTCCGGGTTTAATGCTCCAGTGGTTAGAAAGTTCTATGACAACCTAGCAGAAGTTTACAGCAGGCATAAGTTTCCACCTAGCAAGATCTGGAACTGTGATGAAACAGGTATCCCTACTGTTTTGGATCCCCCCAAGGTTGTGGCCAGGAAGGGGGCTAAGCAAGTCTCACAGATTGCTTCAGCAGAGCGGGGAGAGAACACGACTATGCTAGCTTTCATCAATGCAGCCGGACGGGTTATCCCTCCTGTTTTTGTCTTCCCTAGAGTTCATGTGAATTGCCGGATGTATAACCTGGGCCCACCTGGAAGTTTAGGTCTGTCTAACAAAAGCGGATGGATGACGGATGACAATTTCCTCCTCTCTATCAAGCATTTTCAAAGTGAAACAAAATCGACGAAGGAAGATCCTCACTTGCTTTTGATGGATAACCACGGCAGCCATATCTCCGTTGAAATTGTTCACTTTTGCAGAGAAAACGGAATTGTTGTGCTGACGTTCCCCCCACACTGTTCACAGAAACTGCAACCCCTTGATATCAGTGTTTATGGATCTTTTAAAAGTACCAGTACTTTTAATTACTTTTCTTACTTTTACACAAATATACGAAGTTTGTTAACACTTGTGCAGTACTTTTCTTTGAGAGGTGGGGCATGTCCGATCATGCCCCGGGGGTGTCCGAAAATGCCCCATGGCGGGGCATTTTCGGACAGCATGACCAAACTTGGGAAAATCTCATTTCTGAAAATGTGGTTGTAGATAGGACAATGAGGTTGTTGGTGTGGATTGCCAAATAGTTTACCTTCCAAAAGGAAGTATAAACACAGTGATCGGTCCAGTACGGAAAATGACACAACCGAAAATCTGAAAAACGTCCGGAATAGCCCCGGTCTCCCCTACGTGGGTTTGCATTGTAAAGGTAAAATACAAGGAGAATCAGAATCGATAAGCGTTATACACGGGAACCTGGGGGGAGGGGGTCTATATCTATATTGAGGAGGAATTTCTTGTGAATGTGTTGATTTGTTACAATTGCCGCTCTTAATGTTTGCGTAGCACATAATCCCTTAATCTAATAATCCTAAGAAAATGAGACATCTAACGAATTCACTAATGTCAGCAATTGATAAAGCGTGACTGACAGCCATACTTTATGTTAATACTTTTGACTTTTATTGAAGAAACAGAAAGAAGAAAGAATTCTTTACCTGTTTCATTTTCATCCTGTCACTTTTAAGTAGACGCAAACATTCAGGGTCCTCAGTGTCTCGAACGATTTGAGCAAAAACTAAATGAATGGCCAAAGGCGATACGAGTGCCTCAGTCGGAGAGAACACCTATAAAATAAATCTTTTTTATAGCCTTCATCTGGGTATCAAAATCAGACGATATTGAAATTTAAGGAATTATTAATAATAATAAAAAAGGGATAATATCCAAGAAATTGACTTCGATCAAAATATGTGAGGCACTTTATAAAAGAAAGAAAACAAGATATAACCCTTTACTCCAGCAAATTTGGAGATGATCCATCACTTAAGTAGGGACAAGCTAGACACACTATCGATTGCACTTTTATGCTCTCTCAAATATAATAATCGTTTCAATTACAAATGCAACTCAAAGACCTTAAATGGACCCTAAAGTGACACCTAATTGCAATTATCGCCTTTAGATCACTTAAACGGAGTGGTTTTCGCGAATAAAAAAATTCAGCTAACCCATTTTAACAAAGAAAACATGACGCGCCACGAAATGATAAGCAACGAATAAATATTTAACATTTATTAAGAAAAAATAAATAAACTTAAATACATTTAATAGAAAATTATTATCATTATTTATGTTTTTTTATTTTAATCTAATATTTAAATTTCAAATTTAAACTGATCAAAAATTAAATTAAAGTTAATTTAAATAGACTTTCAATAAAATTTTACACTAATAAATTATATATTATATTATACATATGACACAATTTTATATCGCATAAATAAATTCTATAAAAAACGAAAAAATAATTTTATTAAGTTTATATGTAGATTGTATATTTTAGTTGTTTAAATAATTTATTTTAAATAAATAAATTTAATAACACATAAATAAATATTTTACACTCTACATGGGACTATTAAGGGGGGAAGGGTGCATTTTCAGGGTAGCGGACATCTTAATAAAACATCAAGGAGGCTATCAAAGAGCATAAAATAAGGAATGTAGCGGTACTAATTTTATTGATACTACTCTCGTCGAGTAGTGACAGGGATTTGGTGTCACTTCAAGGTCTATTTAAGGGCTTCAAATTAGATTTGCGAGTGAAATTATAATTTACGTATAAATAGCATAAAAAAGTCATCGAGTAGTGTGTCGATCTTGTTCCCAAGTAAGTAATGGAATTGTCTCCAAATTTACCTTTGCTCCTTTTAATATTATTACTGAAAACTCAGCACAGAGCCTAGTTGTTTAAGGCTAACACACCTACGTCCACTCCTCATTATTTCAATATGTTATTCATTTTCTACTCCTTATTTCTTTCTTATGTTCCTTATGTTTCTTAATTTCCTTAATTTATTTCTTTCCTCCTCATTCGAGAACGTCCTATTGTTCGTTTGCGGGGCGTCATTTGAGGGGGGAAGGGACAAATAATCCCTTGCGGAAATCCAAAAATGATTGAGTCTAGAATGTGCTTTTTGTGATTTTCAGGCACCTTAGAAAGGTACTCTGCCCCCCCTCTAAAATTGAGATTTATAATACACTTCAGAACTGCAGAAACCACTAGATGGCTTGAAAAGTAGCAAATAATAAAAAAGACAGATTAGACAATTCGATACAACATACTAGTTTTAGGGGAAGTGCTTTCAGTTTCGGTTTGACAAAATAACATCATCTGAAATATTACAGTTATTTGTATTAATATTATTGTTATTGTAGTTCATTATAACTTTAGAAACGACAATTGTAGTTTACTGATATTGGTGGAGGTTTTTGTGTGTTTTTAGTTTATTTTATCTTTTTTTTTATCTTTGTTTCTTCGGTGTTGGTTGGACGTTGGTCCGACAGCCTGTCCGAGTTCTTGGCGATGGCAAACATCAGACAGGGCGAAGAGCAAATACTCGCCATGGACCGAAGTGGGTGGAGGAGGCAGACGTCACTCTCTACGCCGAGCAGTGCCCGGCAGGAGACTTAAGTTAAGTTAAGTTCTTCGGTGTTGATGACGCCTCGTTTTATACAGGCGAAATATAGGCATGTTTTTTTTATATCTTATCTCTTTATATTTTCTTTTTATCTCTTTATCTTTTTCTCTATCTTTTATCTTAGATAACTTCGAAGACCACACTGCTTTTCCATGATGAAAGTAAAACAGTTCAAAATTGGGATGATACCTTTTTATTGACAGTGAATAGATATAAAATTATTTAACTGGATATTTCGAACACATATACAGTGTATATGTACATATACATATCCAGTTGAATAATTTTATATCTATTCACTGTCAATAAAAAGGTATCATCCCTATTTTGAACTGTTTTACTTTTATCTTTTCTCTACCGATCGTAGTCTCATTTGTTTTTCTTCTATTGAGTTTTCTCTCTTTGTTTTTCGTCACAACCGAGTTGACCACTTACCTCTTTTCTGACATGCATTGACCACGGAACGTTATTATAAGTAAAAAACGATGCCTGCAAGGGACTGTGCAGCTTTGTTCTCTCTACATCAACTGTGTCTTCGCCATTTTCAAAATTGTTTCGAACAGCCTCCTTTTCTCGATGGATCTTAATATCACCTAGATTAAATAAAATATAAATCGGTAACAGGGAAATATATATTTATTTTTGTTACAAAAATGATGGAGCACGCTAGTCCTGGTAATTACAAAATTCAATGCAAACGAAGGCTTCCACTGGGAATTTAGCAACATTCTAAAATTATTCTGCGAGGAAAATCAATATTTGAAAAAAATGACAGTTCAAAATAGGGATGAAACCTTTAGATCAAAAGTGGAACAAATATAAAATTCTTAACTGAATATTTCGGACACATATACAGTGTCCCTCACATGTATATGCCATAACACTGTATGTGGCATCACTGACATGAAATCTCACCAAAAATTGAGGCTCTAAACAAATTTTCTCAAACTCGTGGCCAATCTTGACCTTTTTTTTTCAGGCCAAAAAATCCCAGACCCCACCATCTCAATCTTTTTTTCATTATATTTGGTAAATATACTGATATGAAATATTAGTATACTTTGTTAATGAAACAGGAGCGTACGAATCGTATATCAGGGGGTAGGGGTGAGTCTACTATATGTAATTTTATAGACAAGTTTGGTACGTACAGGGCCGTATCCAGAATTTTTGTTCGGGGAAGGGGTTTTTAGAGGAGGCTGGATTACACAAGAAACTTAAAACGCATCAAAACGCGACAAAGATTTTGAAGGGTTTAAACCCCTTGTCCCCCCATCTCCTAATACACCCTTGGGAAAGCATGCGGGATTTTTCGGGAAGTAAGGGGAGGGATAGCGATAAGCTACAAGTTTTATTAAAGATTTAAATTAGACTTGCCCATATGGTAAAATTTAGTATCTCAAAAGTATTCTATTATGGTAAAATTTAGTATGGTGTAATTTAGAATCGTATGTCAGGGGGTACGGGGTAAATCTAGTTTATGTAATTTTATATACACATTTTGGGGAGGTAAATTATAGTAATTCTGCACTACAAAAAAAGAATGAAGATTAAATGCTGTCATGACATAATAAGATTATAAAGACATCCATCACTCTTTTATACCCCCTCCCAATAACGGATCAGAATTAAGCCCCGGAAATCCCAACAAATGAGCCTAAAATGTACTTTTTATGATTTTCAGGCACCTTGGAAAGGTACCCTATCCCCATACCCCTAAAATAGAGATACATAACACACTTTAGAAATATAGAAACCACTAAATTTCTTGAAAAGTAGAAAGTAAATAAAAAATAAAGAAGGCCAGAAGAGTCAATTTTGAAAAAGAATGTATCTGGGAATAAATATAAAACCTCAAAAAATATTTCCCACAGAATCATTACAATATTAAATTTCCAATATGAATTTGCTTAAAACAACTGATTACCGTATAGTTGCCATCCTCAGAAATAGCAAATTATAATCTTTAATTTATTTGTTATTATTATTGTTTTTGGTACCGACGCTGCACAGATTTATTTGTAAGCATTTAATTAAGTAGAGCTAATCAATCATAGGTAATACATAAAAATAAATAAAATATCCAAACAATCATTCACACTGATTAATAACAGCATGATATTTGCAGCATAAAAATTATATCTCTAGCTGCACAGATTGTAAATTCACGACCATGTACACAAAATCGTAGCTAATATAGTCATACAAAATACATCTTATGTCGTTTTGCATATCTAAATTTGCTAAACATTCTACACAGTAATTTAGCTAAAACAAAAATCCAGCTTTACGTCGATCAAAATTCTAAGATCCAGCCATGAATATAAAGTATTCAGCAAGGGAAGGGGGGCGAGGTCAAGGATTTTTTTTCAAATTTCTTTTAATTAAGATACAAAAAACACCAAAAAAGGCATTTTTCAAAATATAGGGAGGGGAGGGGGTGATTGCAAGAATCTATTCGGGAATATACACAATTAATTTGGAAAAGAAGCATTAAGAAAAAAGATGTTTTTTTTTCTAACGACTAGATTTGGATGTTACGGCTGTCTCGAGCTGTATAATAGTTGTGGTATAATTATTTCATGGTTGCATCGAACGATTGTAGTTAGTGCTGTAGGCATTCCAGTCAGAACTTTAAGTTTACCGCATGCAGTTCAAATTGGAAAAAACCTTAAGAAACTCTTCATTCAAACTCTTTTGCTGTGTTAAAACAACTTTCAGGCTAGACAGATATGTGTATCTCAGGGTGCAAATCTCCTAGCAGGCAGGTCTATCTCCTTAGTCGTATTCTTTATCTATAAACAGAAATATTCGCCACCTCTCTCTCCCAATTGAGCTTAAAGAAACTGGCCCTAACACTTTAACTTCATTCCCTCATCCATTAGATAAAACGGAACAGACTTACCGAAGCTATAACCTTGAAAATACTTATTTAAGAGAAAAAAACGCACCTCCCCTTTAGTCGGATTCCATATCCATCTTCACGTACTATGTAGCCTAATTTCGATTTTTTGTTCTCCACAAATGTAACTATAGCCCAAAACAACATTTTAAATTACCATTGTCAATCTGAAGCTCATGACTTCAAGATTTGAGCTTTATTGCTCTAAATTATGAGCCAGCTACAATTGAAATTTGTACGACCTTAACGCGTTAATAGACACAAATGCTCAGGTTCGCATATACGGTTCTTCTCTATGGTTACCAAGGCTGTTAGTTATATACAATCAGTTGTTAATGACAATTACCTTACAAAACCACTTTTTTAAAGTAAAAAAAAACAACCAAAACATTCCTTTAAAGCTTTTTTTAAGAAAAGACGACAGTTAATGGTATGTAAAATCTACTTATAGGCCGTTCATAGGTCGATTATTGATGATCATAAATCTGAAACGCCCTTTTTTTTAAGGTAATACTAGCAAAAAATGTTCTTATAAAAAAACTGTTTATTTTTTTTAAGAAAAAAAAGCAGCTTACCATCTATAGAATCTGATTATAGACTGATAAATACCGAAATAAACCGATCATAGGTCAATCATTGATGTTTTTAAGGCAAAACTATCAAAAAATGTTTTAATATTTATTTTTTTTATGAAAAGAAAGCAACTTACGGTCTATAAAATTTGATTTATCAATAAGCTGTGACTGTGACGAAAATTTTCTGCTCATATGGCTTTCAGATACCTTCCTTGCTTCCAAGTTTGGAGTTGAGCTAGGGCTATAGTAGCTACTTGGCGGAGATGATGATGATCTCGGTCGCTGATTTAGCATTTGGTCAGCTGACACGCGGCGAACACGATCCGTCTCATCCTTCTGAAACAAACAAAAATAGAACATTAGCTCATCGAGACACCCTTTTAGCAATTAGGATTTGTAATTCTCTTACAATACAATAACAACCTATAACAACCAAAAATAGTATATTAGACTGTCTAATTATACTTTTGACAATAAGCAAAGATGACATCACGAGGTCACAACAAAAAAATAATACCCAAAAACAGAATATCAAGTTTTTCAATCAGCCTTTGGAGAAAACCAAAAAAACTTCTAATTACATGTAACAAGAAGAAACTTCCAAGCACATGTAACCCATAACAGCCAAGAGCCGAATATTCAGTTTTTCGATTATCCTTTTGGTAACGAGCAAAGAAGATTTCATGAGCCTCTGACAAGAATATAGCAGCCAAAGATACATCATTAAAGTATTTAATGAGCCTTTTGGCACCAAGGAAAAAAGCTTTCACGAACCTCTAACAAGAAGTTAAAAACCTATTACAACTGAAAACAGAATGCTAAATTATTCAACCACTATTTTGGTAATGAGCAAAAAAGATTTCACAAACTCTTAACAAAAATATTGCAACAAAATAAAGCATTTAATTGTCGAGCTTGCAGCGAGCCTCTAAGAAGAAGATAACAGCCTATATTAACCATAAACAGAACATTAAATTGTTCATTTTTTTTCTAATGAACAAAGAAGATTTTACGAGCCATTAACAAGAAAATAACAATCGAAAGCAGAACAAAAAATTGTTTAATTAGCATTTTGACAATAAGAAGAAAGAGCATTAACAAGAAGACGACAAACTATAACAGCCTACACAAACTACAAACAGCCTACTATAACAAACTGCAAACTATAATGACAACTATATATATGACGATAAACTAATACAGAATATTAAATTGTCCAATTGCCCGTTTCGTAACGAACAAAATAGCTTTCACGAGCCTCTAACAAAAGGATAATAGTCTATAACAACCAAAAACACAATACTGAATTGTTCAATTGCTTTTATGGCCATGAGCAAAGAATACTTCACGAACCACTAATAAGAAAATAGCAACCGAAAATGGAACAAATAATTGTTTAATTAGCCTTTTGGGAATGAGCAAAAAAAATTTAAGAAATAAGAGTAAAACAGCCTATAACAGCCAAAAATAGAATATTAAATTGTTTCATCAATTTTTCGGCAACAAGCAAAGAATAATTCATAGATCTTTAACAAGAAAATAGCAACCAAAAACGGAATATTAAATTGTTCAATTAGCCTTTCGGCAATTAGCATAAAAGCTTTCATGAACCTTAACGAGAAAGCAACAACCGAAAACAGAATATTAAACTTCTTTGGCAATGAGCGAATATACTTTCGCGAACAAGAGAGTATCAACCAAAATAAAAAAATAAATGGTGCAATTAGTCTTTTGGCAGTGATCCAAAAAGCTTTCGAGAGTATCTAAAAAGAAGATAAAAACATATAACAACGAAATCAGAACACAAAACTGCTCAATAGCCTTTTCACAATGAGTAGTAAAGATTCCACCTGCCCCTAATAAGAAGAAAGGGAAGTCAGCTGTCCAGTGCTAAATAGAACAATTTGATTAGAAATTTGTAAAAGACAATAATTGGAAAAGGTTACAAGCAAAAGTTTATGGAAAATACAAATGATACTACTTTACTTAGAATTAGGACTTCCTACGCCGGTCGGAGCATAAGACAGCAACGATGCCTCTCCAAGATGACCTCTCCGGCGTCTTCGGTCAAAGATCATCAAGCGATGTTCTTGAGAGTGTTTAGTATTTTTCTAGGCATCGTCCAAGTAGAACCTTCTGTCACCAACGCCGTCAGACTCCAGGAGGAGTCCAACACCAAACATCATGAGGCACGCGATTGCTGCCCATTCTTGCCATGTGTCCCCAATATAGCTAACCAGTGCTTATGACTTTATCAATAAAGACTTTAAAGAGTGGCTGTTTAGTCTTCTCTCTAATGAATGAGTTTGTAATTTTCTCCGTCCAGTTGATTCCGAAATTCGTCGAAGGCAATTATTTTCAAAACTTTGGACTCTTATCTGTAGCAGTTGTGTCAACGCCCAGCTTTCAAAACCATACATTAGTACTTACAGGGCATTACTATTGAAGGATATACAAAGGATATACTACAAGTAATATTAACAAATCGTTTCTGCTCCAAGCCAGCCAGATCTGTGGATACTCATCTTCAATTTCATTCAAGTAAGTGCACCTGTTTTCTCTTTCATGATATTCCTGCCTTTTTTGAATATGCACTTATAATATTTTTTTACTTATAATATAATATATTGTACTTTATTTCGAGAAAATCATGTACTGAAGAAAGAAAGAGGTCAAGCAGCATGACAGGCAATATTTGATTTTAATTTCAGAATAATGATATCAAATGATTATAAGTCTTAATGCATAATTGGATTGGGGACAAGCACATACACTATCAGCGGTGCTGGGAACTCATCCATCAACCGTTCGGGAATTTGCAGAGGACAAAGTCGGCTCTACCATGCAGTGGCTGGTAGAATCGCTATCTTTGTTTGGAATTTTGATTTGGAGAGTAACCTTGCTTGTTACTTGCTTGTAACCTTTTCCAATTCTTGTCTTAAATGTACAGTTGCCTTTTTTGGATATGTACTTATAATATCTTTTCACATCATCCGAGAAGTTCTGCTTTACGCTTGGAACTCACTGATATATGTTGGAACTCACTCACGGATATAATTTTGCCAGGCGATCAACCTTTATCTGTAAGATACGTTCTAACAATCTTCATTTTTTTTCCAATATTGACTAGGACAATCAGTAAAATTATCGCAAAGCTTTTCCTTAAATGTACAGTTGCTTAAATGAGTACACAAAACTACTTAGAAAATTGTATCAAAAAAATCTAGAATATCTTCTTAAAGTTTTCGAAGCCCCAAGTTTCAGAATTATACCTAATGACTGTCTAGCGTAGAAAATTCCTATTCATCGTTTAAAATGACGTATAAAGATGTAAATTTATGTACAAAAACGTGTTAAATTCGCATCTTAGTAAAAAAAAACCCGTTCTTAACATAAAAATGAAATAAAATTTCTTTATTTCAACCGCGACGTATAGTAATGCGGGAATCATTGATTAAAAATTAATTAGAAGCCTCAAATGAGACTAAATAGGATTGATTTCTTGATTAATTCAAATAGGCATAAAATAAATTAGCAAAAGCCAAAATTCTTTATTCAACATTTGAATTTACACACCGGACCAAAACTTCATAATCTTATCGCTAAATAGCTTGGGGTAGCAGGAGGAAAATATGAATTTTTGAGCGAAAAAAAAAAAAAAATCAAAGCATAGAAACCAAAATATTTAATTTAAGAAATAACTGTAGTTTACTTCTGTATTGTACACATTGAACTGCTTTTTTAAATTTATATGTACACGGGAAGGTCCCATTTTGACAGTCTGCACTAAATTAATAGGTATCTGTTTTTTTTTTGTTTTTTTTTAATTAGAAATTATTCTTCCGCCAATGGCAGGAAGAGAAAGCACCAAATACCATTTCCTTTTTCCTAATACTTTAATACCAATTACCACTTATCTACCTGAACTAGTTTACCATTCCTATAACCAAATTAGAACAAAAGAATTGTAAAATCTCATTACAGATGTACGCGACAGTATTACTGGGTCTATGCCATTCAAATGGTTTTGAAGAAAACAAAAAAAAAGAGAAATAAAAATGAGGTAGTATTATAGTCCCAGCACTGTAAAGCTATGAAATGATTATGTAGAAAAAGGCAAAAAAAAAAGAAAATTAGGAAATAACCTTTACCAAGTCTACATGAATTGATTTTGAAGAGGAGGAAATAAAACGAAAGTGAGATTGACGAGGGAATTTGAAGGCAAACCAAAAATGTTTCAAACTAAAAATATTTCTTGCCATTCTGGATCTAATATTTGCGAAATATAAATAAGGTTAGTCCAGGTGTTTGGATTATGAATATTATTACATACTTACATGGAGTCATACCTTTATTCGTTTAATACTTTGTTTTAACGTTTATAGCGTTAATACTCATATTCATGATGTTTAACATATTAAAAAGCACATTTATAACGTTAGGGTGTAAATTTACTAACTCTATTAATTGTGACTATTGTAATGTAATTAACTATATCGGTTTGGAATAGAGAGAAGTTGGGGTAGAAGTCATTCCTCTGCCCACTAAACTTATGCACACTAAATTCAGTTTGGCACTAGTAGAATGAGAGGGTTTTGCCTGATAATAAAAAAATCAAATACATTTCAACAAAGCAAAAAAGAGAAAGTCATTTTTTAGTCAGGATCAAAGACCAGCAATTTGAAACTTTTCAGCTTACGTTTTCACTCCTAATCCGTGTAATTGTTTCAATCTCTTCAACACTCTGCCATCTTCCTCCATCTGAAAAAAAAAGGAAATTTATAAAAAATACATTTATTTATTATTACGAATAGCGGTAAGCATTAATGCTTGTCGCAAAAACACAAAAACACAAAATCATAATACTAATCTAAAGTAAATTGGCAACGACAAATTAAACAGCAAAAACTTCTAAATAAAACAACACTACACAACAAAAGCGTCTAAATAAAAAGGCGTATTTACTAATGCACTCTTAAAATTTCGAACACTCTCTGTCTCGACAACCTCCAAAGGCAAACCATTCCATGGTCCGGCAACTCTACTAACAAAAGATAATTGACCAATTTTTTTCAGTGGTTTTGGGGGATATAATTTATAATCATGCTGACGAGTAGAGTGATAATGGCTAAATCTTGACATGGTCAAGATTTCTTTTTTGTTGAAAATTGTAATTGGCTAGAACCTTAAAAATACTGACAACACTGTAGAATTGGCTGGTTTCACAAAAATAGAATCAATTTTGTCCCTGTTTGTTTATTTGTCCCTGTTTGTTCAATTTGTCCCTGTTCAATTTGTCCCTTTTTGTTTAGCCAGTAAAGTTTATGCTTCGTATTGTAACTTACTTGAATTACAAAGGATAAACATTAAACATCAGAAAAATATTTTTTTTACATTTTTCCAAAAAGATTTTGGAGGGGGATAAAGACCAAAACAGGGGCTGCCAGGATCAGCTTGAAGTTAAACCCCTTACCTTTTCTTTTTACCTTACGTTACGTTTACCTTCTTCCACATTAATTACTTTTTACCTGACCTTACTATTCTTTTACCTTACCTCACTTTTAAAAATAATCTACCTGTTTTTAAAGAATCTTCCAAAAGTTCTATGCAAACATTTAAGATATTCTAAAAAGATCACTTCAACCCCGCTCCCTTAACTGTTCGCCCCCTACTTCAATTAGTTATTAGAGGTATTGGTTCCAATAAATGTTTCAAGATATTAAAATGACTCGTCTCCCGATTCTATCACTTAATTTATTTGAAACCCAGGCCAAAAATTAATTTAATGTTGAAAAAAGAAAGAAAAACGGAATATGACAAAAGAAATAAAACTAGCCTCTAAATACCTCTTAATTCAATTTTTATGCGCTGAATTAAAATCGAATAGTTGTGGGCATCAAGTCATGACTAATTGTAGAAAAAGCCAAGACAAATAGTCTAGTTGAGTGAGAGGCAATTCTGGCATTAACCCCCCACTCTTATTAGGATTGTATAAAATTAATGTTAGTTTATTTGTTAATAGATATGCTATCTATTATCCGTCCATACGTGATTCCTAGGGTAGTAGAACTAAGGTAGATAGTCATAGAGCTAAGATAGTGATAGAACCTATAGTTTTCCAAGTGTTTGGTTAAAATGTTACGGGTAAACAGCGGGGTTAAGTGTGCCTCTCTTAGTGGAACAATGCTTGTTTGTTATCTTTTAGCAAGTCACGCCTCCCTAGAGTCTCAGGGATACCCAAATACCCAAAGAGGAAGAAGAAGGAATATAAGTGAAAGTTAATGGCTTAAAAAGAATGCCAATAAAGCAAAAGCAGCTTTTCAACTGAGAACAATGCAGAATGCTACAAATAAATCCAGTTGGCAATTAGAGGTGTTTTATTTACCCACTACCTTTGAAAACGATTAAATTAAAAGTTAATATTTAAAGCCAATGCGAGTAAATAAACTCTTCTATTCTCATGCCTCTTTGAAAATTGGTACATCCTTGGGACACAGGTAGAAAAGATAAAAACTTAAGACAAAGAGCAGTAATCGAAAGCCTCCCTCACATTCATGATAATTTTTTTCCATTTTTAGTTTAAATGTCACTCTTTATTTAATTTGTGCGTACAAACTTTTACACAGTTCTATTTCTTTGGATATTATATCCAATGTTGTAATAGAACATGTTATAATGCTTTCACATTGTGTCTTTTATAACGTTCAACACTTTAAAACTTATCAGGGACAAAATATTTAAAGCCATTTCCAAGCCCTCTTAATTCCCACTGCCGACAAATTATGATTTCTTATTGGCCCAGGGAACAATCCCTGACAGTTTCATGCCAAATGGAAACCCAAGATCAAGCATTCCCACCTCCTATTCCAATATTCCATATATCCGTGAACAACAGATAAATTTCATAAACTATGGCTCTTCGCCTAGGGGCTGATTTATTAATAAAAAGTCTCCGTACGCTCACGTTCTTCTATTTATTTAAATTGCAACAGGCAGAATCTAAACGGAAACGGAGATTCTTCTTCACTTGACAGTTATAAATTTTAGGCTACAAAGGACTTGGCTTCGTTCTTTACTAGGTTACAGTGCATGCTAAGACCATGGTAAGGAACATCGCAAAAGCTGTGATTAAATCATAAATAGCATATTTTGACTAGTCTTAATCCATAATTTGAAGTCACCATGTCCTCCTATATGTTATCAAGCTCCTAATAAGATAATGGAATAAGGCGAGAAAAAGAGACCACGCCTTCCCTTCGACCCAATAGTGATTCTGAATCTGTAACCATTTATGGCTCCAATACTAAGGTGAATAAAAAATAGACATATTCCAATTTAACATTGTTAGCGAATTCACATTATTTACACTATTATTGTTATTCGCCGATTCAGACAAGCCAATACACCAATTATAAATGGAGAGCAAGTCGCCCGCGGTTGGGGTGGGAGGATGTCATAAAAAAGACTTGAGGAAAATTGGAACTTCCTGGGAGGGTGTAAAGAAGCTTTGAATAGACTAGGAAGGGGAGGAGCGTGCGTGGCTGTGTTGGCTACATATAGCTTGGTGCTGCAGTGAGTTGTTAGTAGTAGTAGTAGTAGGAATACACCGATTAGCACATGGCCTAATAAGTACTTTGCTACATCCATTTGTATGATCCATGGAATACATACAGAGTTGTTTTTCCAGCAGCAATTTTCTATGTTCAGATAGCTTTGTGACGGAACCTTGAGAATTATCTTCTTTGCTGCTTCCTTCTTCTTCCACTTGTTTCTGCTTTGAATTTTTCTTAGAATGCACCATTTCTAGTTTTGACCTAAGCTCTCCGGAAAGCTTCAGCTTTCCTATTGAACCTGGCGTGCTATGTTTCACTTCTTGTCTAAAAAAGAGAAAGTTAATGGTAAAAAAAATAGGGCATATAAGAAGCCTATAGACTACCTCAACTTTCTAAATAAAGTAACATAGCAGCTACTGACATCTAAAAACATGGTTCCAAGTTCAAAGAACTTGACTCAAGCCATTAAAAATTCAATAAGTGAAAATCACGCAGTGGAAGTTTTGAAATATCATAATTTGAAAAGCCATGGGGCAAAGTGTGTTTTTCATAATCTAGACGGGGATTTGGTCACTTTTTTGACGTATTCTGTCTCTACCCAGCACAATTTTTTGTTACGATATTATTTTCCTTTTCTTGAGAGCTAATTGTGTCATATTAATATGAAGTATATGCAATAGATTATGTTTTTTTTTTGTCCATCAGTGTACTGCGTAGCTGAATGAGTTCTAAGTAAGTTCTAAGTGGTATAAAAAAATAGGGAAAATGACAAAAAAAAAAAAAAAATACCATTCTGGTTCGAAACAGGAATTTTTGAGCGGAATAACCTCCTCACCCCCCCCCCAAAAAAAAATCTTGACGGTTTCTCGTTGAGGCTTTTGTATATGCACCATATACAGTCAATACACAATATGCACTACTTATATACATCATGTACACTAATTTTAGCTGCTACCAGTTAAAATGTAGCATACCAGTAAAAGATATATAACCTTATTTGAAGCTTTAGTCTGCACTGTATGCACTCAATACATCCTATACACTGCTTATATACACCATATATACTGATTTTAAGTGCTATCAGTTAAAATGTCATCACCTTGTTTGAGACTTTGGTATATACACCGTATACGGTCATCGATGTTCCATGATTTAATCCAAAAACGAAAAATTTGTAAGATACGTTACTTTTGGGTAGCGTTTTTTTCGAAAAACTATTAAGTGATACGTGAATGTATTTTCCAAAATTGAAAAAAAAAAATAAATACAGAAAACCCTAAAAAACACATAGTTTCAGGAAAAAACACGAAATACGTCAATTATATGGCAAATATACTAAATGTGGAGAAATATAAGAAATAGTGGTATGTTCCCAGAGAATTGATAATCTTGAAAATTTACAATCAGGAATTGGAATTAAAATATTAGAAATCCAAAAAATTTTGACATTTGAATAAAGTTTACAAATTACCTTTCTTCCTCTTTCCCTGCCTTGTTTGGCCTTGTTTTCACATCTTCTTCTTTAAATTCAAAAGAGTCGAAATGAATATCAAAGTCGTTCGCACTTTCTTCCTCTATAGACTGAAATGAAATAAATATTCAATTGCATATTGATAAGAAATGAATAATAAAATTGGAAAAAGGAATAACAAAAGAGGAAAAATAGGGATCACACTGAAAGTATTTTTATGCAACTTAGCAGCAGCTTCGACATTAAACTGCAATCAACATCAAATTACTACCCTTAAGGGTATATAAACTACCCTTGCACATTTTGAAACGAGTCTCGTTGACGGGAGCATCAAATCCGCAAAAAAGTAAAATAAGGGAAGTCTATAAATTCATTTATTAAGTCTTTAATTTAAATTATAGAAATTAATTTCTCAACTAAATTGCCTTGCAGACAATTCAAAAGTTGAAAATACAACGAACAAAATTTCAAAAAGATCAATTTTTCAAGTTCGGAATCAATTTGGCGTATTTAATCGACTAAGGTTGTCTCCAAAAAAATTTTGCGTGTCAATTTTGAGCAGGGCCAATTCGGGAGGGGGAGGTTAGCCATCCCCATCTCTAGAGCTTGGAAACAACTTTTTTGATATTTCCATATGAAAAAATAAAAAAAGAATACACCCCTCTGCCATCCTAGATTTTGAAAATTATCTTTTTCTTGTATCTTCATTAAAAAAAATCAGTCGCATTATATAAAATTTTTTCGAAATGGGAATCTTATAGAAAGTGGTATGAACTCCCAAAAAGCGAAATGCAAAAGAAAAATTTTAATAGTAAATTCAATGGCTTTATCGACAGAGAATTAAGAGCAGTCGTTATTGTTCCGCGAAATCTGTGCAAATATACGGAACGAAGGATTCTATAAATGGCCGTATATCAAAAGAGATTTGGTCTTAGGCACGTCACACATGGCCTTAGGCATACAGGTATTAAACGGTTAAAAGACCAATATTTATGTCCCAGCAAATGTGTAAAATAGGCAAAAAGGCTGCAATATGGGAGGGGTAAGGGGCCGAGAGTTGACTCATGTTACCCCTTAGATTTGGTATTAAAAGATAAATATTATTAACACTGAGAAAAATAACTTGTAACAGTGAAATTATTGTCATTTGATTCAACTGTTATCTTTGAAAAATTATTTTGCTGTATCAATGGTTTGTTTAACTGTTCTTTATTACAGCGTGTTAGTAGAAAATATTCACAAACTTGAAACATACGTCAGGCGTAGAGAAGAAGTTACTTGAGGCCCATCTGAAACTGGTTTATGGGGCTCTTTTATGGTTACAGGTATAGTTGTAAAAAAGAAATAAATAAATAAATAAAAATGGATACCCTTTGAGATGCAAGCTTCTTCTGAGCTTGTTTTTGAAGTTTGAATTCTAAGAAGTTAGCAGCTGACTCATCTCCATCATCCTTCTCAGGCGGCCATCTCCATTTCCCTATTCTAACAGTCTTAGCACGACCGAATTGATCAAGGAACGGCTGATCACCGGAGAAAAGCGGCTCCATTGGAAGTGGAGGAGGGGGTGGAACTCCAGACTGAAATTTAACATTTTTAAGAATATTTAGAAAAATAAAATAGGTTTAAAAGGTAATACACACATTTTGAAGATAAAAACTTTTTTTTAAGATTTCTATTTTAATTCTTTTAGTATTTGGTAATTCTTTTAGTATTTGGGAATTTTTTAAGACAATAAAGTTTTTTTTTTGTATTTCATCTTAAAGATGCATATTCAAACTGCAAGTTTATGCCCAATGGCCCATACGATATTAATCTGACTTTAATTAAAAATTGAACATTTTTAAGACTATTTAGAAAAATGAAACAGGTTTAAAAGGTAATACGTACATTTTGAAGATAAAAACTTTTTTATAAGATTTCTATTTTAATTCTTTTAGTATTTGGTAATTCTTTTAAGACAAGAAAGTATTTTTTTTTTGTATTTCATCTTAAAGATGCATATTCAAACTGCAAGTTTATGACCAGTAATACGATATCAATCTGGCACTGAATATTACAGGAGACGTAACTGGAAGAAATAAAACTTAACTTTGCAGACTCACCTTGCCATTACTCTACGCATGGCACTGCATAATACAGAAAAAGATAAGACTTACCTTTGCAGGCTGAATACTCTCTACTTCAGATGTTCGACGACTGGAAGCAGCTAGAGGCCTATTTTCAAGTGCTTCTTTCTTAACAACTGCATGCTGTTTAGATTCCAAATGTGATTTAAGGGCAGAAACAGATATTACATTGGACCTTTCTGATGAGGATTTCTCATGTCGCTAATAAGGAAAAAAATAAGCTAGTAAATGACAGAATAGAACAGATAAATAGTATGTACAGTGATAGAGGCGAGTGCTGCATATTAAGCAATTTTAGAAAACCCTAATTAAACCACTGGACACGAGAGTGAGTGTGGTAATTATAGAGACATTAACCTGGTTTCTGTAGGTAGCAAATTACTTAGTAATATGATACTTTTTAGACTGAGAGATGCTGTAGACAAAGCTTTAAGATAAGAACAGTGTGGTTTTAGAAAAGGTATAGGATGTGTCGACCAAGTTCTCACTCTTAAGTTAATAATTGAGAAACCCCTTTGTTGTCAAACACCTTTGGTCCTCAGTTTTATCGATTATGAGCAAGCGTTCGATTCTGTTGATAGAAGAGCTTTAACAAAGGTCTTATTCTTATATGGTATACCAGACAAATACATTAAAGTGATCAGTGACATGTACGATAATAATACTGCAACGGATAAGGTAGGAAATGAGGTTAGCAACTGGTTTTGTATTAAATCAGGAGTTAAGCAGGGTTGTGTTCTATCCCCCTTTATATGCATCATTTTGATGGATATCGTCTTAAGGGGCACAGGAAAGGTAATTGGAGACCATGGAATTAAATGGGAAGGAAATATAATATTTTTCAGACTTAGAGATGCTATTAACAAAGATTTAAGAGAAGAACAGCGTGGTTTTAAGATGGGTAGAGAATATACTCTTCACTCAAAATTTTCCAAATTTTCACCCTTCAAATGTATTAAATTTTCACTCTTAAGTTAATAATTGAGAAATGCCTGAGTCATCAAACACCTTTAGTCCTCAGTTTTATTGATTATTAACAAGCGTTCGATTCAGCTGATAGAAGAGCCTTAGCAAAGGTCTTATCCTTGTAAATAACGATGAAGACCACACAGCCTTTCCATATCAAACAAACACAACTTAGAAACAATAGAGATTTATTTTCCAAGACAGTAGAATTCAATTCAGAGGATATTTGGCCCTATATCCAAGGGCCGTCTTCAGCATCCTTACTTCACTAAAATTCAACCAGGGCTTTTTTTTATGATGTTTTGCCGAAAACGGCCCTTGGATATAGAGCCGAAATATTCACAATTGAATTCCACTGTCTTGAAAAAAAATCCCTATTGCTTCTAAACTGTGTGTTGTTTCTTATCCTTGTACAGTATACAAGAAAAATGGTATGGTATACCTTTCGGTGGATCTAGGTTTATGATAGAGTTTTTTTCGAAATCAGTACTGTATCTAATGATATTCTATGATATCACTGATATCATAGTGATGATTTTTTTCGAAATCAGTACTGTATCTAATGATATTCTATGATATTATAATGATATCTAATGACAAGAGTGTATTAAAAAATTTAGCTACAACGCTGATATAGGAGGAAGGTCCATAATAAATTTTTTTTGCTGCTTCTTACATATGGTCAACGATACCATTTTGCAGGAGCCATTTACAGGCTGAGTGTCAATGGACAATGTGCAGCTTTTATTCTCAAGAAAAATAAACAATTTTGCATATTTGAAGATAAAAGGTTAAAACTTTAATTATATATTCCCGGGGATGTTATGTTGCTTTTTATAATTTTCATCCGCATAGAAAAAAGTTTCTAGGAGGTGTTTCTCTCCGTTGCAAGAATTCTATGATTTATCTTATGCCAATTACTTTGGATATATAACTTTAAACTTATCAGTCACCATAAAAATAGGATTCTTCTACACATATTTCTAAAACCCTTTTTTTTATAGTTCTGGTTTCCATTGACACAAATCGCTCTTTACTTAGCATTCTTAACTTTACTTTACAAATCGCAGCGTTCATTAGCATGAACAGTTTCATTTATTATGTTAAAATGTACCATTATTTCTTCAAATAGAAAAAGTAGCTTTGCAAGAAAAGAGTTAAAGAAACTTTAAAAACGCAAATAATAGAACATTAATGAATCGAAACTAATTAATTGCTTTTAAGTAATGGCTCTAAAATTGCCAAATCATCTGTAACAATCCGGAAGGTATACTATCGCCTGATCACACTAATATCAAGGGAAGGTCACAAAAAAGACACATGATTCCTTTCAATAAAAGACACAAGACTCCTTTCAATTTATTCGATGTTGATTAATTAAAAAATATAATAATTAAATTAATTAAAAGTTATAATTAATTAACTTATAATTAAGTAACGCAAAGTTTGAAAGCAATATAAATAGAATAGAAATAGAAAGCACTGGGGGAGGGGACTCCAGCATTCAAATTATTCTGTTTAGGAAATCGGTTTCCATGGAAACTGACACTCCTTAAATCTCTGTTTTTGTTTTTGAATAAATCTATTTTCCATTGGGAATTGAGAAACACTGTAAGGTACACTTTCCTTTTTTCTCATAGAAAAAGAAGAAAAAAAATCTACAAAACTGAAAATAATTCTTTGAGTTACTAAGTTTTATGGTGATTACACAGTAAGGGGATTTGTGAGTTGGAGAAATTGGAGGAAAGCTTTTGAGCTTTTTGATTATTCGGAAATCTTTTAAATCACGCATTTTAATCTAAAAAATCACTTTCATGGCCATTGCCAAATAACAGTCCGCATAATCAATGCATGTTATCAGTCAATACAACATGTAGTTAAAAAATAGCACACAATAAAAGTTAAAATAATAAAAAAAATCATACAATAAGGGTCAAATGATGAAAAAAGAAGATAAAATACAAAATAAAAAATCATGGCAAAAAAATACACAATTTACTAAAGGGTAATATTGTGCTCATGAACGCCACTCGGGACAAACATTTTTTCATACCGCACAGATTTCGTATTTATTTCTGTAAGTTTTGGAACTGGTCTTACACCAACCGTTGGAGGTTACAACCCTCCACAAGTTCTTTTCTGGGGATCAGATTTTTATTTATTTTCATGCTCGTTTTTATGCGTGCTATATTTAGTCTAAAATTGATGCTGATGATGACGATGATGTTGTTTCGGTATAAAATCTATGGAAAAAATGTCACGGTGCGTATTGGTATCCAGGCGAACCCTACCATCCCCCCCCCAAAATAAAATAAATTCAGCTTCAATTTTCTTTGCTCCAACGTAACTAAGTGAAATTTGACTAAGAATTCAGAATATAGAACTTCCAGGGTAACGAAGAATAACAACAATAGTTTGTTTCCTCTTTTTGTTTGTTTCCGTATTAACAAGGGTTATTACGGTTATACTGTTCCACAGTGATTACCCTAAAAACAGGTTTATCAAAACACCATAGATTCTCGAAAGATGGGAGAATGGAATAAACAATTGACCGTTAATTTTAACATTTGTAAGCTAGGGTTACCTCTCTTCACTAACTCTCCCTATCCCCCTCCCTCCCCCCCTTCTCTCTATCTCTCTCTCTCCTCTCTCCTCTCTCTCTCTCTCTCTCTCCTCTCTCTCTCTCTCTCTCTCTCTCTCTCTCTCTCTCTCTCTCTCTCTCTCTCTCTCCTCTCTCTCTCTCTCTCTCTCTCTCTCTCTCTCTCTCTCTCTCTCTCTCTCTCTCTCTCTCTCTCTCTCTCTCTCTCTCTCTTCCTATCATGATTGTTTTTTTGTTTTTTTTACAGATTACAGTTTCTTCTGCCAACTCCGGTAGAACTCACGAGGATTTGCGAGGAACTCACATCGAAGATTAACTCCAATTGAGAGTTTGCTCCAATGGAAGTCTTTAATTAGGTTCGTTTGGCTGAATTGGCCCAACTATTTAATTGAATATTTTGAGTCACCCTTGTGCCAACACCACAAATCCCAAGAAAGCCGTAGCTTATAGCTCGAGAACCACTGAGGTGGAGTTGATTTATTTTAGCCAACTTTCCAAACCTCAAAGACATCAAGACTTCTGAATCTAGCTCTGGCATAGCCGAGTTTGAATTCTTACAAATTTGAGTTCTCATAAATCTGAAACAGCCAAATTTTTGATTGCAATAATTTGTGAGTGAAACCTCTTCCCAAAACCTCTTTTCTACTTACTTCTTTTTTCTCCTCAATACGAGGTATCAGACGATCAATACTTTCAACACTAGAGTCAAGGTTACAGCTGCTTTTTGATTTTGGCAAAACGGGTGGTGGAACTTGTTCCTTGGATTTTCGGTCTCGAGGCACGTCCGCTAATCTCCTTTCTGGAGACCACTGCTCTTGTGATGGAAAGCTTGGCTCAGGTGTACCAGTAAAAGCGGCCTGTAATAAAAATTATTACAGACAACAAAAGAACAGCATTCATAGCCAGTTTTCTGTGAAGATTTTGGATCTGTCTGGATCACGGTCACTAATCTCTTTTCCAGAACCCATTCGTCATTTAATTAAAGATCAGGCCTTTTCTACGCTACAAGCGACCTGAACGAAAAAATAGTCTAAAAACTATACAAATCAATTAGTCTGGAATTCTAGCCAATTTTGCAGGAAAAAAAAATTCTTACGCAAGACCCCTTTAGCATTGTCAACAGACTAGGCTATAAACTCTGAACTAGGAAATTTAAAATGAACCCCAATTTCTGAAGTATGAGAAAACCACTGAAATACAAAGATTTGTTTTCTTTCCGAACGTACCGTTTCAAAATTCAGTAAAAAAGAATAAAATTATGGTTGAATAGCTATTTATTAACTATTTATTATGACAATTTTAACTGCCACTGGAAAGCGTTGCAAAATCAGAGTCATGTAAACGTAAAGCAAAATCCTTGTCCAACTTTCAAAACTGGGGTTTTTGTTTTCGACTTCTTGGTTTTAGCTTCTATCTATCTCTCTACTTATTTTTTTCTATTTTTAACTGATTTTTTGTTTGTTTTTTATTTGTATTTTTTTCTACATAGTGAATATGACTTGAATAACATATAATTGAACGCAAAGGTAAACGATTTGCTTCCTCCATTTATTTTATTCTTTATTTCTTATTTATTTCTACATTTATTTATTCCTTTTGCTGACCAGCTCTTGCAACATTTTATGGTTTTATGCATTTCTTTGACTAAGTTTCATTTCTAGCAAGATCAAAAATTCCCCAAGTGGATCAAAATATAGAATTCCAAATCACATGTTTCTATGCTTATCAGTATAATCTTAAAGAGCCACAGACGGTGAAAATACTACTACTGGTATACAGCTGCACCAAGCAGTCTTAGGCCAGAACAGCTACGCGCACTCCTCCTCCATCTCAATCGATTGCATGATGTCACTTTTTATGATATGACTGGCGTTTTGTTTTAAGAAAAGTTTATATTTTCTTTCTTTTAAGATATAATCAACTATGTGATTTCATGTTCCTCTAATGTTTTCGAACCCTACTCTTATTTTTATGGGATCCGTGTCATCTGATCAATCTGATGTATCTGAAGAATGGCTTTGTAGTGAATCACGACTTAGAAAAAAAAAAAACTCTGACGGCCTCGTATGCCATGATGGTGTCTTTTGTCCCCCAAAATCACGTTATCTTTGAGGTAGTTTTTTCATACAACATTCATATTTCGTGGATATTTGGAAAATTCATTCATATTCGTGAAATTATCTGCAAAATAATTTTTGCAGATAATTATTTTTTGCCGACTTATTTTTTTATTCTTCCAAACTTTTTTTTTCCACTGTGAAAGAACACCTTGGGCCTTGGCTATTCTATTTTTGAGTGAATTGATATTTTAAAATGAGATCTTATTTTTGAATTAACCAAGTGGAAACTTACACAGCCATAAATATGCATCTTAAAAATCAGAAGAAAATCAGGAACATCTATATATATAAAAATAAGTTGTCTGTGTGTGGATCTGTGGATGGATCAGGTGACGTCATGTTTCGGCTGACGTCATGAAATTAGTTGCCATCATTTTTGCTTTGAAGGCGACGTCATTCAAGTTATATAAGACATATGTTCGCCGTCATGTTTCGGCTGACGTCATGAAATTAGTTGCCATCATTTTTGCTTTGAAGGCGTGACGTCATTCAAGTTATATAAGACGTATGTTCGCGTAGAATTCTATTAATGCTTAAGTTTATAATGACTGATGAAGATGCTCAAAGAGTCTATGCCAAAAAACTTGCTGCTGATAGAGAAAGTCAGAAAAGAAAGCGTGCCGAGGAACTACCAGAGCAACGCAAAAGCAGACTTGCTGCTAAAAGAGAAAGTGAAAAAAGAAGGCGTGCCGAGGAACTACTAGAGCAACGCAGAAGCAGACTTGCTGCTAAAAGAGAAAGTGAAAAAAGAAGGCGTGCCGAGGAATCAAAAGACCAGCAGGGAAACAGGCTTGAGGCTGATAGAGAAAGAAAGAACAGAAAGCATGCCGAGGAACTACCAGAGCAACGCAGAAGCAGACTTGCTGCTAAAAGAGAAAGTGAAAAAAGAAGGCGTGCCGAGGAACTACTAGAGCAACGCAGAAGCAGACTTGCTGCTAAAAGAGAAAGTGAAAAAAGAAGGCGTGCCGAGGAATCAAAAGACCAGCAGGGAAACAGGCTTGCTGCTGATAGAGAAAGTAAGAAAAGAAAGCGTGCCGAGGAATCAGAGCAATCTGAAAGTTATCGCCTGGCATTCAGGTACAACCCAGTCGATGATTATAGCTTGAGTAGATGTGTTCAAATCGGGACAATGTCTAAAATTTGTCCCTATTGCAAGGCCTTGAAATTCAATGGTGAAACAATGGGAATGTGTTGCGCCTCAGGAAAAGTTAAACTTCCTCTATTGGCTGCACCACCAGAGCCATTGAAGACTTTCCTTACTGGAACTACGTCAGAATCTAAGCGTTTTTTGTCAAAAATCAGACAATACAACTCATGTTTCCAAATGACGTCGTTTGGAGCCCAAATCGAAAATCCAGATCAATTTATGTCTACTTTCAAAGTAAAAGGGCAAATTTATCATAAAGCAGGGTCCCTTCTACCATTCTCAGGCGAGAATCATAAATTTCTACAATTGTACTTCATCAGTGATAGAAATTCTGAATTGAATGCACGTTGCGAAATTTCTCCCAACGTTGAAAGGACAATCGTTTCCCAATTGCAACATCTTTTCCACGAAAATAATAAGTTAGTGCGTCTGTTCAAAACAGCCATCGATTTGATGCCTACTGATACTCATAAAATTGTTATTTCCGCTGACAAAACGCCTCCTGGCCAACATGTGCGTAGATACAATGCTCCGACTATCGACGAAGTGGCAATCGTTATGGTCGGTGATCAGTTTTTACCTCGAGATATTATTGTACATAAGCGAAACGCTCAGTTGTTAAGAATTGCTGAAACTCATCGATTGATATGTATGCTAAAATTGAATCAGAACGTTTGCTATATATCCGCCTGAATCAGACCAAGCTCCGCTCTGAACAATACATTCATTTGCGAGATGCAGTTATAAATGACGGTAATACCACAAACGTTGGAAGATTAACAATTTTACCTTCGTCATATGTTGGCAGTCCCCGTCATATGCATGAATATGCTCAAGATGCTATTGCGTATGTTCGTCTCTATGGTCGTCCAGATTTATTTATTACATTTACATGTAATCAATCTTGGGACGAGATACTGCAGCTTTTACTTCAAGGACAATCGGCGGTTCATAGGCATGACATTACGGCACGTGTCTTCCGGCAAAAGTTGAAATCACTGATAAACTACCTTGTTAAACATGAAGTGTTTGGGTCAGTGCGATGCTGGATGTACTCAGTGGAATGGCAAAAACGAGGTTTGCCACACGCACATATACTAATCTGGCTACATAAAAAAATTACTTCAAACGAAATTGATGATGTGATTTCCGCTGAAATACCTGATAAAAATGTCGATAAGGGGTTACATGATATTATTGTAAAAAATATGATACATGGACCTTGCGGTGCACTGAACGAAAATTCACCATGCATGGCCAAAGGAAGGTGCACAAAGCAATATCCTCGACTTTTAGTACCCAAAACAATTACTGGCAATGATGGTTACCCACAATATAGAAGAAGATCTACTGAAGATGGCGGTAAAACAGCAATAATAAAGAAGCGTAACGGTACCACCATCGAAGTAGATAACCAGTGGGTTGTTCCATATTCCCCTTTATTATCAAAAACATTTAATGCACACATAAACGTTGAATACTGTAACTCCGTAAAGGCAATCAAATATATATGTAAATACGTCAACAAAGGCAGTGACATGGCAGTTTTTGGCTTGCAGTCCGAAATCAAAGATTTCGATGAAATCGTAGAATATCAGGCTGGAAGATACATAAGCAGTAATGAAGCTGTTTGGCGAATTCTTTCATTTCCGATACATGAACGTAGTCCAGCTGTTGTTCACTTAGCGGTACATTTACAGAATGGTCAACGTGTTTATTTCACGGAAACCAACGTGCAACAAAGAGTCCTGAATCCACCGGATACAACATTAACAGCTTTTTTTCGCTTTGCAAAAATGATTCTTTTGCGAAAAAACTGCTGTATACTGAAGTGCCTTCGTATTACACGTGGAATACTAAAAATAAAGTATTTGAACGTCGAAAACAGGGTAAGTCAGTCGACGGCCAACCTACCATCTTCAAAGATACCACGATAGGAAGACTCTACACCGTTCACCCCAATCAACATGAATGCTTCTTTCTACGCCTGCTTTTGGTGAATGTACCCGGTCCGACATCCTTTGAGTATTTGAGGACTGTAAATGGTACTATACATGACACTTACCGTAGTGCATGCCAAGCTCTGAATTTATTGGAGAATGACCAACACTGGGATAACTGCATCAATGACGCGTGCGAAACGTCAACCCCAAGTCAAATTCGTGCATTGTTTGGCATCATTTTAACAACTTGCTCTCCATCAGCTCCTACAGATTTATGGGAAAAATATAAGTCAAAAATGTCCGAAGATATACTTCATCGAAAACAGTTAGAGACGTCAGACATGACTTTTGATTTTACACCAGAAATTTATAACTACACTTTAGTTGTTATAGAAGATATTTGCATAAGTATGGCAAACAAACCTCTTCAGGGTTTGGGAATGCCTTCACCTAACCGTATCGCTGCTGTTTCGACATGTGTAGAATTGGATCGTGAACAAAGTTACAGTACGAGTGATCTATTGTCGTATGTACAAAATAACATTTCCAAGTTAACGTCGGAACAAAAAGACATTTATGATACGATAATGCATTGTGTCGATAACAACGTTGGAGAAATTTTCTTTTTGGATGCGCCAGGAGGTACTGGTAAAACGTTTGTGATAAAACTGATTCTGGCATCAATTCGATCTAAAAATGATATAGCGTTGGCAATTGCGTCGTCCGGAATAGCCGCAACATTGCTGCCTGGTGGAAGAACTGCTCATTCCGCTTTGAAATTGCCTCTGAACTTGCATTCTACAGAAACTCCCACGTGCAATATTTCCAAATCATCTGGGATGGGTAAAGTATTGCAGCAATGCAAACTTATTATTTGGGATGAGTGCACAATGGCACACAAAAAATCGCTCGAGGCTCTGGATCAATGCTTGAAAGATTTGCGAGGGAAGTCGAAACCCTTTGGCAGCACCTTAATATTGCTTGCGGGAGATTTCAGGCAAACATTACCTATAATACCTAGATCAACTCCTGCAGACGAAATGAATGCTTGCCTGAAAAATTCTAATTTATGGGCACACGTAAAAACATTAAAATTAACTACAAATATGCGTGTCCGATTGCAAAACGATGACTCTGGTCAAACATTTTCAGATCAATTGCTAGCAATGGGAAACGGAAAGCTCCCAGTAGACTCAATTTCAGGACGTATACAACTACCTGCTGATTTCTGTAATTTAGTGACGTCCAAAAATGAATTGATTGAAAAAGTATTTCCGAATATTCTAAAAAATTATAAAAATAATAAATGGCTAAGTGAAAGAGCGATTCTCGCACCCAAAAATATAGACGTCCACGAAATCAACAATATTGTTTTGACCAAGATTCAAGACCAGGCAGTCCTTTACAAGTCAGTCGACACAGTTTTGGAACCAAATGAAGCGGTTAATTATCCATCTGAATTTTTTTGTATTTCGGAACCAAATGAAGCGGTTAATTATCCATCTGAATTTTTAAATTCCATAGATCCTTCAGGGTGTCCACCACACCTGCTACAACTAAAAATAGGCGTACCAATAATACTTTTAAGAAATATCAACCCACCAAAGCTTTGCAATGGCACGCGACTTGCCGTAAAAAAAAAAACAATGGAAAACCTAATAGATGCCACAATCTTGACAGGCCTTATGAGGGTGAGGCTGTTCTTATTCCTCGCATTCCCATGATTCCAACGGATCTGCTTTTTCAATTTAAAAGATTGCAATTCCCAATTCGATTAGCATTTGCAACCACCATCAACAAAGCTCAAGGGCAATCACTAGAAAAATGCGGTATAGATCTTAATACAGATTGCTTTACCAATGTACAATTGTATGTTGCATCTTTGAGGGTCGGTAAACCTGACAATCTATTTATACGCACAGACAATGGGACAGCGAAGACTGTTGTATATTCACAAGTTTTACGTAGTTAATTTGTATTGTATCTATCTATCTATCTATCTATATAAAAACGAGTTGTGTGTATGCATGTTTGTTTGTTTGTAAAAAGAGCGTTTGCATATGACGTCATTATTAGTACATACGGCTTTGTATATGGACAGACAATGGGAAAGCCAAGAATGTTGTATATTCGCAATTTTTACGTAGTTTGAAACACATATATAAATCTATCTATATTCACAGGTGGGACACAGGGACACAACTACAATGGCGCGTAACTAATATGGCGCGTAACGACTTACGCGCGCTGGGGGGCTTGGGGGGGGTTTGCGCGAAGCGCCCCCACCAACTAGGTGTTGGGGTGGCGCGAAGCGCCACCCCAACAGCTAGTATTTTTAATGAAAAAGACTTCCATATTTAGTTTCTCAGCTTTTGACTGTAGCGGATATCAGATATGACAAAAAGAATGTGAGTGAAAAATCAACAAAAAAAAAAGCTACGACTGAAAGATGTCCAACAGTTTAAGAAGCTGTTGCTTTTCTTTGAAGGTATAGTTGCCTTCGAGAATCAACAGATTGTTGATGTTAGATTTTTATAGAGGAAAAAGCTCTATGAATTTTAATTAACTGGATTTCCTTTTTTATTTTCACATTCCAACATGACAACGATAGCAACAATTTAATGCTGCTCTAAAATCTTAATAATTCTGAAAAAAAAAAAAGACAAATTTAAGAAAATCGCAATTTTAAGGTATGAATAAACCTAAGATGGGCCAAGGGGGGGGCAAAAAAAGATTCTATTATGTGTCCTTGGCACTTCAAATTCTGCATATCGTTTTTATCTATTTCACTATTTTGAATTTTCAGATATTTCACCGGGCTGTCTTTGTGAACCTGACAGTCATGTATACTATCATATGTCTTGGTAATTTAAAATTATTTTCTATAATACCGTAGATGCCGACCAAAAATGCAACCATCTTTTTCAATAAGAAATCGGAAACGTTTTGAAACTTTAGAAAACCTTCAAAAAATAAATAAATTGGCAAAATTACTTAAAAAGAAGTCTCTTAGCTTGCTACTTGCATACCAGCACAAGGTAACGAATCCCTCCAAAATGGAAACCTGTTAAGACAGGGTCCATTATCCTAATCATGGTTGCAAAATATACTGCAACCTAGCAAAGAATTGCAAATCTAGCAAAATAGTAACAAAGAACTTCAACATAAGAATATCCATAGCCGAAAACCTTTCATAGAAAAATTGCAGTCCCTAATCCTAAGTAACAAAGAAAATCACTTTTACGCATAGGAAGCATGAGATGTCTTTTTTTTACGTCACCGCAAGTGGGGCTCTGAAACATCCCACAGAAATCTTTAAGAACACATTAGATTGGAGATTGTTATATCTACTGCTTTTTATAATTGACAAGAGATAGGGGAGAGGGGGACAGGTCCGTCATAGGAGCTGGTCAAACATCGACTCTGCAACCCCTATTCTTGAATTTTAAACTATGCGCCGTTTCTTTTCAGAACTTGTAAAGATACACGGATCTTCTGTAAAAAAAATTCCAGCAGTTACAGTCAACCATTCATAATGAACGGAGCTAAGAGTCACTGTTTTGCATGAAACTAAGTTTCACAGAATCTCTTTGACACCTTATTTTCGTAATTTAGAAACCACTTACGCCGTCGTTGATTTTTCTGTAGATATTGGAACATTGAGGCTATCATGCCGTGCAAAAGTATCAAAAGATCAGAGCAGGAGCTTGAGAGCTACAAATTCAATTCTGAAAAATGGCACTGAAGGCAGGTTCCGACAAAAATGATTGGGACAGGTTTGGACATCTCCGGACCTGCCCCCAGTACTTTATGTTTCACCAAAACATATCTTTTAAGAAGCCATTATAACTGAAGTTTTTGGTTTTAAGTCTTTCAAACTTGTCCTACTTGTTAACCAAGTCTCTTTTCTTTCAGACATGGTTCGAAATTACAAGCCAAAACGCGAAACGCCCCCTGTTTCAGACGAAATTATTTCAGTTACAGTCATAGCTGTACTTGTAGAAAAAAAGAAGATCAGAAGTGTATCTGCTTTATTCAGAATTCCGCAGTCAACACACGGTGACAATGTCGCCACCAGCGCTAAAAGGATGCGTCTTCCAGACAGAGTTGCAACAATTTCAGAAAAGGAGGTTCCTAACTTGGGAACACGAATTGAGGGATTATCTTCACGCAAGATCTTAACAAATGAGCAAGAAGCTTCTCTTGAATGCTACCTCTTAAGATCGTCACAGATACACTGTGGCTTAACTTACGGCCAGTTGCAAAAATTTGCGAGCGAACATACCGTCAAGCCAAGGCTGACCATCCCTGAAACTTGGGAGGAGAATCACATCGCAGGTTGCAGCTGGATACAGAATTATATGGAGCGTCATCAAGCCCTATCACCGAGGAAGCTAGAAAACTGCAGTCTTGCACGAAGTTCAAGCTTCAACCGTTCAAATGTGACGAAGTTTCAAGACAACCTATCACTTGTTCTCGAAAAATACAAATTAACGGTAGAGCGTATCTGGAATATAGATGAGACAAGTGTTACGACTGTCATGGGGAGCCCAAAAGTTATTGCTGGAACCGTTGTCAAACAAGTTGGACAGGTATCATCAGCTGAGCAGCAAAAAAAGCTGAGCGGCCCCCTGAAAGCAGCAAAAAAAATCTTTCAGCAACCGGATGAACAGTCACCCGTTCCAGAGAATCCAAATTACCGACATAGGTCAGTTAGTCGGTAATGCATATCCAGCGGCTTTTACCATGCAGAGCATCACATCTGCTATCTCTTAGCTCGGTATTTGGCCATTCAACATAATTACATTTAGCAACGAATATTTCTATGCTGCATCAGTTAGTGACAGACCAGAGAAGTTTTCATCACCAGTAGTGGAAACTGTGAGCCCCGACTCTTTTATTTCGACATCTGTGAGTGATATACTGCAACAGCCTTCAACTAAAGGTCCTGAAAATGACAGTACAGACCAAACATCCACCTTATCTCTTGGATAAGCAGGTGAAAATGGTCCAAATCTGCTCCCCCGAAGACATTAGACCGTATCCGAGAGCTCCAACCTGCAAAACCGACAGTAAAGGTCGCATGAAAAGGGCTTCAAAGGCAATCACGGATATTCCTGAAGAGGATGCGATCAAAGCAGCTGCAAAAGCAAAGCAAGACAAGCTAAAGGAGAAAGAAACGAAAAAGAGAGCAAAGGAAGAAAGAGTCAGATTAGGGAGGGGGAAAAGGTTAGCAAAGAAACCCAAGAAGTCTTTGAAACCTATTCTGGAGGAAAACGAATCCGATTCAGACCCAGCGGTAACACAATATCAGGATGAAAGTGACTTGGAAGAGAGTTTACATTTGGAGAAGAGCCTGTTGATCTAGAGACAGTGCTTCCCGAGGATTTCGTCTTAATTAAGTTTGAGAACAAAAACTCGTTCATCTACTATGTCGTACTTGTGCTCTAAATGGAGAAGGATGAGCTCAAGATCAAGTTTGCGAAGAAGAAGATAGGCAGTAGCCTAAACTTCGTTTTTCCAGATGTGGATGATATTGCTCAAGTTAATATTAAAGACGTAAAGCTCAAACTACCATGTCCAACAATTACTCGGGATTTACTACTACAACAGTTTATAACAATTACTACTGGAGGTACATGGATTGCCTCAGCAATAACGTTTAGGCTAAATCTGGGTAGTATCCATAATCTTCGCTAGAAAGATCAATTTTTTTACCCTTTTTAACATTTTTACTACCGAATTTTACTATACATCCGAAATAAAAGCAAAATGAAAATTTGACCCAGTCCTGAGTCTGGAAAAAATGGTGCTCGGAGCTGCCCCATCCATTTCCAAACTTACTCCCGGTTTGAGGCAGGTCCGGACAAAAATAGCTCATAGAAAATGGTAAGTGCGAAGAGAGGGATAAAGGTAACGAGATTCTACAACGTATTAACTATAGTAGTGATATCATTCTAAATAATCGGACAAAAATGGATTCGGCTGCACTTCAAACAAGAGCTAACAGCTCATATAGCGTTTGTGACGAGGTCGGAAGAGCCAAGAGCTCATATGGTATGAGCTCAAGCAAACTTCTAACAACCGATAGATTGATTTAAAAGGAGAATCAGAGATTTAATGCCGGTTCGAATTTAAAATAAGAGCTCTGAGACACGAGGTCCTACTAAATATAAAAATTCATTAAGATCCGATCACCCACTCGTAAGTTAAAAATACTTCAATTTTTCTAACTTTTCCTCTCCCTCAGTCCCCAAGCTGATCGAATCGAGGAAAACGACTTTATTAAGTCAATTTGTGCAGGTCCCTGACAGGCCTACCAATTTCCATCGTCCTTGCACGTCCAGAAGCACTAAACTCACCATAGCACTGGACCCTCCCTCCTAGCTCCCCCAAAGAGAGCAGATCCAGTCCGGTTACATCAATCACGTATTTACGACATTTGCATATTCAACCCACTAAGTATCATCCCGATCTCTCCACTCTAAGCGTTTTCCAGGATTTCCGGTTCCCCCCTCCAACTCCCCCAATGTCACCAGATTTGGTCATGATTTAAAATAAGAGCTCTGAGACATGAGTTCCTTCTAAATATCGAAATTCATTAAGATCCGATCACCCACTCGTAAGTTAAAAATACCTCATTTTTTCCATTTTTCCTCTCCCTCCAATCCCCAAGACGGTCGAATCGGGGAATATTATCAAGTCAATTTGTGCAGGTCCCTGACACGCCTACCAATTTTCATCGTCCTAGCACGTCCAGAAGCACCGAACTCGCATAAGCACTGGACCCCCCTAATTCCCCCAAAGAGCACGGATCCGTTCCAATTACATTCATCACGTATCTAGAACTTATGCTTCTTATTCCCATCAAGTTTCATCCGCATCTCTCCACTCTAAGCGTTTTCCCAAATTTCCGGTTTCCAAGATTTCTGCTTCCCCCTCCAACCCCCTATGTCCCCGGATCCGATTCGAATTGCAAGTGGAGCATCTGAGGCGTAATATTTTTCTATATATAAAGTTTCACTAAGATCCGATCACCCATTCGTAAGATAAAGGTACCTCAATTTTCAGGTTACCAAGATCTCCGGTTCCCCCCTCCAACTCCCCTCACTGTCACCGGATCTGGTCGGGATTGAAAATAAGAATATTGAAGCACAAGATCCTTCTAAATATCAAATTTCATTAGTATCTGATCACACGTTCGTAAGTTACAAATACCTCATTTTCCTAATTTTTCCGAATTACCCCCTCCCCCAACTCCCCAAAAGAGCACGGATCTGGTCCGGTTATGTCAGTCACGTTGCTTGGACTTGTGCTTGTTCTTCCCACAAAGTTTCATCGTGATCTATCCACTATAAGCATTTTCCAAGATTTCCGGTCCACTCCCCCCAATGACACTGGATCCGGTCGGGATTTAAAATAAGACATCTGAGTTACGAGGTCCTTCTAAATATGAAATTTCATTAAGATCCAATCAGTCCTTTGTAAGTTAAAAATACCTCGTTTTTCTAATTTTTCAGAATTGAACCCCCCCCCCCCCAACTCCCCCAAAGGGAGCGGATCCGTTCCGGTTATGTCAATCACGTATCTGGGATTTGTGATTATTTTTCTCCCCAAGTTTCATCCCGATCCCTCCGCTTTAAACGTGTTCCAGGATTTTAGGTGGCCCCCTTCAACTCCCCCAAATGTCATAGGATCCAGTCGCAATTTAAAATAAAAGCTCTTAGACATGATATCCTTCTAAATGTCAAATTTCATTAAAATCCGATCACCCGTTCGCAAGTTAAAAATAGCCTACCTCGTTTTTTCTATTTTTCCGAATTAACCGTCCCCCTCCTCCTCCCAGATAATTGAATCGAAGAAATGACTATTTCTAATTTAATCTGGTCTGGTCCCTGATACGCCTGCCCAATTTTGTTGCCCTAGCTTACCTGGGAGGGCCTAAACTAGCAAAACCAGGACAGACAGACCGAGAGACCGACAGAATTTGCGATCGCTACAAGTCACTTGGTAAATACCAAATGCCATAAAAACCGATCAAGAGGACACAGAAAAAAATAATAGAAAAAATTATTTGGACTTAAAAGTTTAGGAGCCTTTTCGTATATATTTGTTGCACGCAGCTCTTTTGATAAATATCACAATAGAGTTTCTGACAAATTATGGCAAAATTATTACTAGCTTTATCAACTGATACAATTACTAATTCATTCTGTATATTAATCAGTGTCTTTTTCATATTAGCATTTTTTTTCTCTCTCTCTTCTGTTTTTTTAGCCAAGTTTTCCTAACCTCTTAAAATTATATGCAAGTTACCCCCTTAAGACTCCTCGTAACGTAGAGGAGAGTCTTCGTTTCCAATATTAAAAATGGCTAGGTACAGCCTTAAAATCTTTGCTTTATTCCCAAAAAGCCGACATAAATAATTCGGTAGATTTAGTTGACAAACTAAAAACTACAAGTATTTCAGACAAACAATAGCAAGTAGTTTTGACATAGTTTCGATGTATACAAATACTGATGTGGCAATATGTGAGCAATTATTTAAAATTAAATAGAAGAAAATTATCATTCGACCAAAGATACAACAAAAGGAATAGATTGCAGGTTTTTAAATACGGCAAAGGCCGCAAGAAAAGGGCTTCAAAGCCAATCACGGCTACTCCTGAAAAGGACGCGATCAAAGCAGCTGCAAAAGCAAAGCAAGACAAGCTAAAGGAGAAAGAAACGAAGAAGAGAGCAAAGGAAGAAAGAGTCAGATTAGGGATGGGGAAAAGGTAAAAAGTAAATAGGAGAAAATTATCATTCGACCAAAGATACAACAAAAGGAATAGATTACGGATTCTTAATGACCTTAGTTTAACTTCGTAACAAGTATTCAATGTATTTTCAGTTCCGTAATTCTTTTATGAGAGAGTAAAGGGTTTACTAGTGGAGGCACCTCTGTCTGGATTACTGGCGAATATTTATGTAGAACACCTCAAATATTGGGCTTTAGATTCAAATTTTTTGAAACATATCTATTGAAGACATTACATGGATGACGCAATATCACTTTGGATTTATGGGGAAAATGAATTTGGTGGCTTTTTAGATCACCTTAATACATAAAATAAAAAAATCAAATTAAAAAAAGTATTGTGCGACAGATATTACTGGTGTTTTTGAAAAATTAGCTGCCACTAGCTGCCAAGCTAGCTAGCTATTGAAGCGCTTGATAGGCTAGGATGTTTTCATCGCCTTATCCGCCTTTTTTCTGTATGAGATTAAATAAAAAAAAAACTAGTTTTTTTAACTGAAAGTAAGGAGCAACATTAAAACTTAAAACGAACAGAAATTACTCCGTACATAAAATGGGTTGTCCCCTCCGCAATCCCTCGCTCTTTACGCTAAAGCTTTTAATTGTTTTAAAAAGTAGAATTGTGGCAAAGAGTCAAACTTTAGCGTAAAGAGCGAGGGATTGCGGAGGGGACAACCCATTTTATATACGGAGTAATTTCTGTTCGTTTTAAGTTTTAATGTCGCTCCTTACTTTCAGTTAAAAAAACTATTTTTTTTTGTTTAATTTCTGAACGTTTTTGAATTAATGCATGTTTGATTTTGGCTCTCCGCACATAAATTATTAAAATGAAATTTGTATATTAATTCTTTTTTTGGCTAAATGACTTTCTCTTAGTTTTGATCAGACGATTTTGAGAAATAAGGGATGGGGAAGGAGGCCTAGTTGCCCTCCAATTTCTCAGTTACTTAAAAATCCAACTAGAACTTTTAATTTTTAATGAACGTTTTTATTAGTAAAAAATATACGTAACTTAGCAATTAAATTACGTACAGGCACGTACACAGGTATTTTTTCGAGGGGGGGGGACAAAACCTTCAAAAAAGCAGATAAGAAGTAGCACTTTTTTATTTAGTAATACAAAAAGCAGATATATCGGAAAATACAGATCCTGTAGTATTGTAGCGGATGGGGAGGGGGAAGAAGACTGAAGCCTCAACAGTATGTTTTAGGCTCAGGTTATGTTCATAGCGATTTAGAACCAGTAATCAATCTATTATATCCCACTGAAGAGGAAATTTTAGGGTTAACAGTGCAATATGGATTCTCTGGGGGGTAGTTCTTTTATTGCAAAAAACATAGATTTTGATGAAAAATAATAGTTTCCAAAATTGTTCCATTAAAAGCTGCACTTTATCCTGAAGGGGGGGGGATAGACGCCCTAATATATAGGATAATTCTATTTTGCTGTGGCAAAGCAAAGCAAAGCAAAGCAAACTCTCTTTACAAAAAAAATAACAGCACAATTGCTAATTACTTCAAAGAGGGTAAAAAGTTAGACAGAAAATGGGTTAATAATTGGGCAGTGACTAGACCGGATAATGGCATGCTGTAAAATCCAGCAAAAAAGGCTTCACACATGTATCTAGATTCTTAATAAATGTCCTACTTTTGCCAGAAATCCCAAGAAACCATGGGGAAATTAAACATTACACAAAGTTTCGGGGGGGGGGGGGGCCGAAGGCCCCCACCCTGCGTACGTGCCAGATTACGTAACACACTTTTATATTCTTATATTTTTATTATGTATACGAGGGGGTTTGTACCCTCGTCAATACCTCGCTCTTTACACTTAATCGTAAGTTTTGTCCCAATTCTTTAAGAATGACCCCTGAGTTAGAAAGGCCGTACAATAAATAGTTGAAATTACTAATAATACTTTAGCATAAAGAGCGAGGTATTTATCTCTTCCTAAATACCTTGCTCTTTATGCTAAAGTATTTTTAGAACCATTCATATGCGTAATAATCTCTGTTCGTTTTACGTTTCTGCTACTCCTTACTTTCAATTGAAAAACCGTTTTCATGTTTATTTTTTCTTTGTTTTTTATAGTAATGTTAGAAAATCCTGCGCCCTTTTCATTGAATTTTTCTTCCCCCATGACATATTCCTCGAAGAAAAGATCCTCCCACGTAGCCCCTTCCCCTCAACCCCACCCTCCAAACCAAAAAAAGCCCCCTGAAAACGTCTGTACATTTCCCAATAACCATTACAGATATCTTCATTTTAAACAAATTATTCTCACACAAGTTAAAAGAGCTGTTCAGAAAACCAACACAAAACAGCAGATATCTACATTTTAAATCAAATCCCCCCCCAAATTAAAAGAGCTGTTTCAGAAAACCAACACGAAACAGCAGATATCTTCATTTTAAATAAAAATTACCCCCCACAAATTAAAAGAGCTGTTCCATAAAACCAACAAAAACAACAGATATCTACATTTTAAATCAAATCCCCCCCCCCCAAATTAAAAGAGCTGTTTCAGAAAACCAACACGAAACAGCAGATATCTTCATTTTAAATCAAATTACCCCCCACAAATTAAAAGAGCTGTTCCATAAAACCAACAAAAACAACAGATATCTACATTTTAAATCAAATCCCCCCCCAAATTAAAAGAGCTGTTTCAGAAAATCGACACGAAAAAGCAGATATCTTCATTTTAAATTAAATTACCCCCCACAAATTAAAAGAGCTGTTCCATAAAACCAACAAAAACAACAGATATCTACATTTTAAATCAAATCCCCCTCCACAAATAAAAAGATTTGTTTCAGAAACCCAACACGAAACAGCGGATATCTTCATTTTAAATCAAATTACCCCCCACAAATTAAAAGAGCTGTTCCATAAAACCAACACATAACAACAGATATCTACATTTTAAATCAAATCCCCCAGATGAATTAAACTTTAAAAACAAGTTATTTCAGCTGCAAGTAAGGAGCAACCTTAAAACTTAAAACGAACAGAAATTATTACGTATATGAAGGGGTTGCTCCTCCTCAACACCTCGCTCTTGACGCTAAAGTTTTCTATTACTTAAAAAAAGCTTCTTCTTATTCTAACTAAAAGAACATAAGGTTTCAGGAGTAATTCTTAAAGAATTGGGACAGAATTCAAACTTTTCTACGAAAAGAACGTTAGCAAATTAATACATTAATAAATTTCACATCCACATACCTTACGATAGTCAAGTGGATGAGAGCATGCCAATTGATTACAAGTTGTCGTGTTCAATCCCTACTATCGTAAGGAAAGTAGTTTAAATGATAATTGTTCATAATTTTTTTTACTGTTCGAATTAAGCATGGGCACTGTTTCTATTTTCAGTTTCTGTTCTGTTTTCAAAGTATCTGTTTCTGTTCTACTCATGCAAAAACGAAAAGTGTTTTCCTGTTCCGTTCTATTTTTGTTTTAAAAAGTTTTTTAAAACACATGTTTTAAAACATTGTTTTTTAAACAATGTGGTGATCAGATCTCAGTGAAATTTGATATTTAGAAGGATATCGTGTCTCCGAGCTCTTATTTTAAATCCCGACCGGATCTGGTGACACTGGGGGGAATTGGGAGGGGGAAACCTAAAATCTTGGAAAACACTTAGAGTGGAGGGATCGGTGTGAAACTTGGTGGGAAAAATAACCACAAGTCCTAGATACATGATTGACGTAACCGGAACGGATCCACTCTCTTTGGGGTAATTGGGGGGGGGGGGTAAATTCTGAAAAATTAGAAAAAATGAGGTACTTTTAACTTACGAGTAGGTGATAGGATCTTAATGAATTTTGATATTTAGAAGGACAATCGCGACTCAGAGCTCTTATTTTAAATCCTGACCGGCAGTAAGCCTCTGATTTTCCTTTTAGTCAATCTATTGATTCTTAGAATATTGTTAAAGCTCATACCATATTAGCTCCTGGCTCTTAGCTCTTCTTGCCTCGTCACAAGTGCCATATGAGCTCTTAGCTCTTGTTTTTCTGAACTGTTTTTCTTCTGTTCCCCTATTTTATTTTAGTGTACAAGAATGAGATATTCGAGAATTTCAGACTTACAAAATAGTGTTTCAAATCGTTAAGAAGCATGGTTATACGTCTCTATTGTAAACAAGCGTGGTTTTCTTTTTTAATTAATTTTTGTAAATCCAGCAGCGCAAATTTACAAAAATTCTGGAGGGGGGGGGGGAATCACACAATCAGATTCAGTGTATCAGAAAACCCTTCCATAGAATTTTCAACCTCCAGTCTAAAAAAAGGTGGAATATTCTATTTTTGTCAGAAGAAAGCTCACAGATGCGTGTTATTAGTTTTTTTTTTTGAAGGGGTGATCATATCGAACCAATGTTTTGGAACATCGAAGCGGGCTCATTTGAATGGAAATTAAACATTCTAGCACCCAAAAAGATTCGAGTGACCAAAATGATTGTAGGACAACTAGCCCCCGCACCCGTTTTTCCACAAAATCGTTATAAAATTTGCCCGTTGTTTACGTATAGTGTTTGTTATTGTGAAGTATATAGATTTTTTCAGGGGAGGGGATTTTGTTTTTGATTTGAGTTTCCATGGGGATACTTTTACGTGAGGAAAGAAATAGCTGGGGGTGAAATTTCCAGGGGGAATTTGACAGAATTTCCGAGAAGCTCGAGGATATGCTGTGTAAACATAAAAGCGTGTTTTTTGAAAAAAGGAACGGCGAATTGGAAGACAATAACAATAAAGAAAAAAATAGATGGGGATGCGTGTTTGCATAGACAATATTTCATCCCTTTATTAGAAAACTCTTCTTTTTCGCGGAAAAAATGCTACAATAATACTGTGTTTTCTCAAAAGTGTTACTTTTAGAGAAAAGTACTACCCGTCGCAAGTGGCAACCCTGATGGTAAGTTGACCAGAGACTAATGTTTTCAGATTGGAGACCCATTTACTTTCCGGACGAAGAAAATCGTTCCGAACCGCTGGTAATCTTTTCGGAACTGCTAGATATCGCTCTAAAACATCTTAACTTACCTACTACGGTGTGTTGAGCAAACCGGCATTTTTGATCGCCGATTACTTTACGCGAAAGCAGTATGCCCAGAAAATGTCAAAAAAAGGCTAGAAAGTCGCATGTTTTTAAGTGACAAGCTTTAAGACTTGAACAAACGATGCTGTTATTGTCTTTGTACTAAAAGACCAAAACTTATCACCTACACTTTTCTTTCTTTAAGCTTCAAGTGTTCAGAAAAAAAGCTGTTTAAACGGCTGTTTTCTGTTTCTACCGAAGAACAGAACGGACACAGAAACAGGTGTTCCGTTTTTAATTGACCTGTTTTGTTTCATTCAAGCCCTGTTTATTTTTTCTATATTTCTCCAAAAAACAGAACAGTGTCCAGGCTTAGTTGGAATCAATTTCATATCTCTGTTTTTAGATATCAGCCTAAGTTTGATAAAACAAACCCAGCTAATTACAATAAATACTGAAGTTTTTTATTGAAGTTTTAGCAGCAGTTTCAGAATGTTAATAGGTAACATTATATAGTGGCGATTGGTTTTCTTGAATTTGAATTTTGATGCTCCAGTTTTCCTAGTCTCTGGGTGAAATGACGCATAGAGAAGAAAACTGACAGTCTTAGCTTGCGGTTTCGGCTTCGGAACAGCAGTCTGTCAATCCAAAAAAACTAAAAATACTTTTGCGAATGCTTGGGGGGGGGGGGGGGGTGCAGACAGCAATGATTATCCATGTGTTTGCCCAAGTCACGGCAATAGTAATCTTGATAAAGATACAGTCACCTTTCGTATCACAAGTATCACAGTATCAACTGTAGGTGAAATTCTTAAAACTATAATTTTGATAACAATATGAGCATTGAAATAATTGACTTTTTATAGTGTTTCCAAATAATAACACTAGAATTAGTTAGTCTCCGATTTTAAGAAATTGCATTTTTGTTCTTTTTTTGGAAATCTGGATAGTCAGGGGTGTTTTTTTTTTTCATTTTTGGAAATGTTTTAGTCATGGATCGTTTTCTTTAAGGGGTGATCGTATCAGCCATTGATCATAGAAAAATAGGGAAAAGGCTCATTGAAACATGCATTGAAAGTTTTAGTGTTCCTTTTCAGAAGCAAAAGAGATAGCACCACAATATGGGGATGTCCTCAGCCATTTTGTGACGTAAAACAACAATGTTTGTCCAAAAAAGAACGAAATGCTTTTGAGTGAAAATTCCGAGTCAGCAAATTGATTTAAAATAACTGAAAAGTCCTAAATATAACTTTTTGGTTTCAGATGAGGGAGGGGTTTTGTCGGATCAGCGGTCATAACTTGGCAGGAAAGGATTTAAATTATTGAAAAACTCTATATACAGCTTCTCTGTTTCAGGAAAGGGAGGGGTCTTATAGGACCAGCGGTCATAACAATTTGGCAAGGATTTTATTCGATTGAGTTCTACCTCGAACGATTCACAAGTGATGTTACCGTTTTTAAGAGTCAAAAGTGACGAGAGAGCAACTAGACTCCTTCCCTCACTATTATCTGGCCCTTGGGCTGGTTAGAGCCAAAATTGACGATGCGTCAAGTAGTTGCCATTTAAAAAATTCTAATTATATGATTTATCCAAAATATAAAGTATCTCAAATATGTAAATATATATTAATGATGCATAATAACAAATATACATTTTGCATATTTATAATAAATTATATACTAGCAGTTGGGGTGGCGCTTTGCGCCACCTCAACACCTAGTTGGTGGGGGGCGCTTCGCGCCCCCCAAGCCCCCCCGCGCGCGTAAGTCGTTACGCGCCATTGTAGTTGTGTCCCTATGTCCCACCTGTGAATATAGATATATATATATATATATATATATATATATATATATATATATATATATATATATATATATATATATATATATGTTTTTAACTACGTAAAACTTGCGAATATACAACATTCTTTGCTGTCCCATTGTCTGTGCATATAAATAGATTGTCAGGTTTACTGATTCTTGAACATGCAACATATAATGGTCTATGGGAAAACAATCCGTATACAGATCTATACCTCATGATTCTAATGATTGCCCTTGAGCTCTGTTGATGGTGATTGCTAATCGACCATTCCCTGTGTCGCCGTCGTCATTTATATATCCCCCTGTGCCCCCCGGCGTCCCCGTTGTAGTTGTGTCCCTGTGTCCCGGTCGTCATTTATATTCCCTGTGTCCCGGTCGTCATTTATGTCCCGGTGTCCCAGTCTGTGATTTCTCTTTGAGTGTCCCGGGCGTCATTTATATTCCTTGTGTCCCGGTCGTCATTTGTGTCCCGGTGTCCCGGTCTGTATATACATTCGTTTTTGAATTGGTCTTTTTTTTAGTTTTTTACCTTTTTTTAGTTTTTTTAGTTATACCTCATGATTCTAATGATTGCCCTTGAGCTTTGTTGATGGTGATTGCTAATCGAACATTCCCTGTGTCCCCGTCGTCATTTATATACCCCCCTGTGCCCCCCGGCGTCCCCGTTGTAGTTGTGTCCCTGTGTCCCGGTCGTCATTTGTATCCCGGTGTCCTGGTCTGTATATACATTCGTTTTTGAAATGGTATATGATGAAATAAATTTTTGTATTTTTCCCCTTTTTTTCTTTTTAGTTTTTTTTTTTGTTTTTATTTTTTTTAGTTATGTTTTTCTTATTTTTTTTAGTTATGTTTTTCTCCTTTATTTTTCATTTTTTTTTCCTTTTTTTCTTTTTTAGTTTTTTTAGTTTTTTAGCTTTTTTAGTTTTTTTATTAGTTTTTAGTTTTTTTTCTTTTTAGTTTTTTTGTAGTTTTTACCTTTTTTTAGTTTTTTTTTACTTATGTCCTGGTCGTCATTTATACTCCCTGTGTCCCGGTCGTCATTTGTGTCCCGGTGCTTTGTTGATGGTGATTGCTAATCGAACATTCCTGTGTCCCGATCGCTTTCTCTTTGAGTGTCCCGGTCGTCATTTATATTCCCTACTAGCTGTTGGGGTGGCGCTTCGCGCCACCCCAACACCTAGTTGGTAGGGCGCTTCGCGCCCCCCCCAAGCCCCCCCGCGCGCGTAAGTCGTTACGCGCCATATTAGTTACGCGCCATTGTAGCTGTGTCCCTGTGTCCCACCTGTGAATAGAGATAGATATAAATATATATTTTTAACTACGTAAAACATGCGAATATACAACATTCTTCGCTGTCCCATTGTCTGTGCATATAAATAGCATTTATATTCCCAGTGTCCCGGTCGTCATTTGTGTCCTGGTGTCCCAGTTTGTAATTTCTCTTTGAGTGTCCCGGTCGTCATTTATATTCCCTGCGTCCCAGTGTCCCGGTCGTCATTTGTGTCCCGGTGTCCCGGTCTGTAATTTCTATTCAAACAGTCCCTGTGTCTCAGTCGCCAATTATATATCCCGCCTGTGCCCCCGACGTCCCCGTTGTAGTTGTGTCCCTGTGTCCCGGTCGTCATTTATATTCCCGGTCGTGATTTGTGTCCGGGTGTCCCAGTCTGTAATTTTTCTTTGAGCTTCCCGGTCGTCATTTATATTCCCTCTGTGTCGGTCGTCATTTGTGTCCCGGTCTGTAATTTATCTTTGAGTGTTTTTTTTTCTTTTTAGTTTTTTTTAGTTTTTTACATTTTTTCAGTTTTTTCTTCTTCTTTATTTTTCAGCGTCACTATGAAGTACATATCGCCGAACCTTTGTTTTTTTAACTTAAATCTGGTAGGCATTGATGACCTTATCCAAGTCAAAATCCCAAACCCAATCATCCTCGCTATCATTTTCAGTTTTGATATGTTTTGACTCTCGCTTTCCAGGTGGATTTTCATCTAACTGCGCGGTTTTGCGTTCTTTAGCCGCAAGCCTGTTTTCTTGCTGTTCTTGTGATTCCTCGGCACGCTTTCTTTTCTTACTTTCTCTATCAGCTGCAAGCCTGTTTTCTTGCTGTTCTTGTGATTCCTCGGCACGCTTTCTTTTCTTACTTTCTCTATCAGCAGCAAGTTTTTTGGCATAGACTCTTTGAGCAGCTTCCTCGGCTGTTGCCATTGTAGGTTCTTCAGTCATTTTACAATTAAACATTTTTCCGTGAACGCATGTCTTAAATATCTTTAATGACGTCACCGTCATAGCAAAAATGACGACAACTAACTTCATGACGTCAGTCGACACAGAAACATGACGTCACCTGACAGACAGACACACAGACAGACAACTTATTTATATATATATATATATAGATGTGCCGGTGTCCCGGTCGTCATTTGTGTCCCGATGTCCCGGTCTGTAATTTCGTCAGTCGAAAACATGACGTCAGTCGACACACAAATATGACATCACTGGACAGACACAAACACACACACACAGAGAGATAACTTATTTTTATATATATACTAGCTGTTGGGGTGGCGCTTCGCGCGACCCCAACACCTAGTTGGTGGGGCGCTTCGCACCCCCCCAAGCCCCCCCGCGCGCGTAAGTCGTTACGCGCCATATTAGTTACGCGCCATTGTAGTTGTGTCCCTGTGTCCCACCTGTGAATATAGATAGATTTATATACGTGTTTCAAACTACGTAAAAATTGCGAATACACAACATTCTTGGCTTTCCCACTACTGGGAGCTTTCCGTTTCCAATTGCCAGCAATTGATCTGAAAATGTTTGACCAGAGTCATCGTTTTGCAATCAGACACGCATATTTGTAATTAATTTTAATATTTTTACGTGTGCCCATAAATTAGAATTTTTCAGGCAAGCATTCATTTCGTCTGCAGGAGTTAAACTACGTAAAAATTGCGAATATACAACATTCTTGGCTTTCCCATTGTCTGTGCATACCCTCAAAAGGCCCTGTCAAGATTGTGGCCTCTATTAGGTTTTCCATTGTTTTTTTAACGGCAAGTCGCGTGCCATTGCAAAGCTTTGGTGGGTTGATATTTCTTAAAAGTATTATTGGTACGCCTATTTTTAGTTGTAGCACGTGTGATGGAAACCCTGAAAGATCTATGGAATTTAAAAATTCAGATGGATAATTAACCGCTTCATTTGGTTCCAAAACTGTGTCGACTGACTTGTAAAGGACTGCCTGGTCTCGAATCTTGGTCAAAACAATACTGTTGATTTCGTGGACGTCTATATTTTTGGGTGCGAGAATCGCTCTTTCACTTAGCCATTTATTATTTTTATAATTTTTTAGAATATTCGGAAATACTTTTTCAATCAATCCATTTTTGGACGTCACTAAATTACAGAAATCAGCAGGTAGTTGCATACGTCCTGAAATTGAGTCTACTGGGAGCTTTCCGTTTCCAATTGCCAGCAATTGATCTGAAAATGTTTGACCAGAGTCATCGTTTTGCAATCAGACACGCATATTTGTAGTTAGTTTTAATATTTTTACGTGTGCCCATAAATTAGAATTTTTCAGGCAAGCGTTCATTTCGTCTGCAGGAGTTGATCTAGGTATTATAGGTAATGTTTGCCTGAAATCTCCCTCAAGCAATATTAATGTGCTGCCAAAGGGTTTCGACTTCCCTCTCAAATCTTTCAAGCATTGATCCAGAGCCTCGAGCGATTTTTTGTGAGCCATTGTGCACTCATCCCAAATAATAAGTTTGCATTGCTGCAATACTTTACCCATCCCAGATGATTTGGAAATATTGCACGTGGGAGTTTCTGTAGAATTCAAATTCAGAGACCATTTCAAAGCGGAATGAGCAGTTCTTCCACCAGGCAGCAATGTTGCGGCTATTCCGGAGGACGCAATTGCCAACACTATATCATTTTTTGATCGAATTGATGCCAGAATCAGTTTTATCACAAACGTTTTAATCGAACATTCCTTGTGTCCCGGTCGCTTTCTCTTTGAGTGTCCCGGTCGTCATTTATATTCCCTATGTGCCGGTGTCCCGGTCGTCATTTGTGTCCCGATCTGTAATTTCGTCAGTCAAAAACATGTCGTCAGTCGACACACAAATATGACGTCACTGGACAGACACACACACACACAGAGATAACTTATTTTTATATATATATAGATAGATGTGCCGGTGTCCCGGTCGTCATTTGTGTCCCGATGTCCCGGTCTGTAATTTCGTCAGTCGAAAACATGACGTCAGTCGACACACAAACATGACGTCACTCAAAAGACACACACACACACAGACAACTTATTTTTTTTATATATATATAGATTAATAAATATGTTCTTGATAAAGATAATGATATACATTTAGATATTATACATACATATTTTACAAATATATAAGAATATCTAAAAGAGTAGGGCAGCCTAAAAAATTGAAGACTTTATTCATTTGGATATACTTAGATTTGAAAAATATAGTTTTAGTCCAAATGTTTGAAAAGCAATCGGTAAACAAAATTTCGCAATTAGAAAATGTTTTTTCACTCTAAACATGTTCTAAAATTTGGCATACAGAATGGGGGTGATAGAAGGACGTAATTTGCTATGGGTCAGGTGGGGGCAGCTTCCCCCGCAAGACTTAAGTTTTCCCAGCCCAGACCTCAGTTTGCCCTCTCCAGACCCATGTTTGCCCCACAGCTGAAATTTAGTTTCTCCAAAAATCTTGTCAAAATTAAGATAAGCCTGTATAAATCATGCATCCACAAAAACGAATTAGTTTTTTTTAGTATATCTTTACCTTTTCTGGTTAAAATATGGATCATTTTCCGGTTTTCACTGTCATTTTCACTTTATTTGGGAGAAATTTTATCAAGGTCCCCCAGGACCTTGATAAAATTACGCCACTGGGGTGACATGTCCGTACAATGCAGGATAATTTTTATCTTTGAGTTTTAATGTCTTTCTTTACTTTCGTTTGAAAAAATGTTTCACTAAAATAACATAATATAATGGTGTTTCACTATAGCATTTTTAGAGCTAATAGCCTTGCTCTCTTTATTGCCGAATCATAACAGATTCTTTTTACGGATATTCACCAACTGATACAAACCATTGAAACCAACTACAACAGGACTTTTAGAAATAAGTAAATTAGTTAATTGAATTAGTTAATTGGTCCCTGATACGCCTGCCGGATTTTCATCGTCCTAGTTTATATGGAAGCGCCTAAACTAGCAAAACCGGGACAGACAGACCGACAGACAGACCGACCGACCGATAGAATTTGCGATCGCTATATGTCACTTGGTTAATACCAAGTGCCACAAAAATTCTTGAGGTGCCAAAAAGCAAAAACGTGACGAACCTGCCCCCCTCTTCCCTAATATGAAATTCGAATGCCATTTTCAACGAAAATACCATGATGACGTAACATACCTTAATTTTGACTAGTAATTTAACACACGTATCTTTTGAAAAGTTGCTTCTCTAGGGTATATTGTCATATTTTAGTGACTCCACGGCCTGAATCCCTTTGATGCGTTTCTTACAGTTATTTTAAGGACTTACCGCACTTTGTTGAAGCAGCTGTTGTAGTGCTTGATTTTGTGCAATAAGCTGCTGTTGGATCTGCATATTCTGAGCAACTGCCGACTGAAGGAAAAGTCGCTGCATATTTTGCTGCATAGCGGTGATGTTTTGCATTTCAAAACCACCTGGAGTTGGTGACATCATTCCTGGTATTACTGACGGTGGAAACGGATATCCTATAAAAGTTTGTAATTTTTATTGAAATATGAAAAGATTCTATGGAACTACTAGTTATTAAATTAGATGAACTTAAAATCCTATAAAACACTCCATACATAAAAAAAAGGTAGATGATCTTAAGAATTCTATAGAATTTAGTGATAGCCTATATCACAAAACGTTACGGAAGTTGATAACCGTCTTTTACGACCGAACATAAACAACTTCTAAGATTATAATGGCTATACATGACAAAATAAAAAATAAATAATAAAACATGGAGAAGAAAAAACAAGGATAATTCCTGACAGTGAAAAAAGGAGAGATAAATCGATCGACAACCCTTGGACCAAAAAAGTAAATAAAAGTGAAAAATGTAGGATTAAACGTTCCAATAACAAAATAAAAACGAAACAAACCTTAAAATAAGCAATAAATGAAAAGCGGCTCTTTTGGAGTAACAGTGCATTAAAAATGGAAACGTTGATTTATTTTTTTTGCTTCGAATTCATTTTTTTTCATTTTAATCTGTTGAATATAGACTGCAAAAGAAAATAAATATATCTAGTAATACAAAAACAATAAAAAATACGTCAAAAGCGACGAAGATATCGACTCTGCCTTTGGAAATACAGAGTCTTTGTATTAGATAAATAAAAAAAAAAACAATTTTTTTAGCTGAAAGTAAGGAGCGACATTAAAACTTAAAACGAACAGAAATTACTCCGTATATGAAATGAGTTGTCCCCTCCGCAATCCCTCGCTCTTTACGCTAAAGCTTTAAATTGTTTTAAAAAGTAGAATTGTGGCAGAGTCAAACTTTAGCGTAAAGAGCGAGGGATTGCGGAGGGGACAACTCATTTCATATACGGAGCAATTTCTGTTCGTTTTAAGTTTTAATGTCGCTCCTTACTTTCAGCTAAAAAAATTGGTTTTTTTTTATTTAATTTCTGAACGTTTTTGAATTAATGCATGTTTGGTTAAGGCTCTCCGCACATAAATTATTAAAATGAAATTTGTATATTAATTCTTTTTTTGGCTAAATGGCTTTCTCTTAGTTTTGATCAGACGATTTTAAGAAATAATGGGTGGAGAAGGAGGCCTAGTTGCCCTCCAATTTTTCGGTTACTTAAAAAGGCAACTAGAACTTTTAATTTTTAACGAACGTTTTTATTAGTAAAAAATATACGTAACTTAAGAATTAACTTACGTAACAAACTTTCATAAGCTTATATTTTATTATGTATACGAGGGGGGTTGTACCCTCGTTAATACCTAGCTCTTTACACTAAATCGTAAGTTTTGTCCCAATTCTTTAAGAATGACCCCTGAATCAGAAAGGCCGTAGAATAAATAGTTGAAATTACTAGAAATACTTTAGCATAAAGAGCAAGGTATTTATCTCCTCCTAAATACCTCGCTCTTTATGCTAAAGTATTTTTAGAACCCCTCATATGCGTAATAATCTCTGTTCGTTTTAAGTTTCAATGCTACTTCTTCCTTTCATTTGAAAAAACGTTTTCATGTTTATTTTTCATTGTTTTCTTATAGTAATGCTAGAGAATCCTGCGCCCTTGTCATTGAATTTTTCTTCCCCCATGACAGATTCCTCCAAAGAAAGATCCTCCAACATAGCCCCCTCTCCTCAGCCCCACCCCCAAACCAAATAAAATCCCCCTGGAAACGTCTGTACACTTCCCAATAACCATTACTATATGTAAACAATGGTCAAAGTTTTTAACTTGCAGCCCCTCCCCCAGGGATTGTGGGGGAGTGAGTCATCCCCAAAGACATAGTTATTATGGTTTTCGACTATGCTGAACAAAATGGCTATCTCAAAATTTTGATCCGTTGACTTTGGGAAAAAAATGAGCGTGGGAGGGGGCCTAGATGCCCTCCAATTTTTTTGGTCACTTAAAAAGGGCACTAGAACTTTTCATTTCCGTTAGAATGAGCCCTCTTGCGACATTATAGGACCACTTGGTCGATACGATGACCCCTGGAAAAAAAAAAAAAAAAAAAAAAAAAAAAAAAAAAAAAAAAAAAAAAAAAAAAAAAAAAACACGCACCCGTGATTTGTCTTCTGGCAAAAAATACAAAATTCCACATTCTTGTAGATAGGAGCTTGAAACTTCTACAGTATGGTTCTCTGATACGCTGAATCTGATGGTGTCATTTTTGTTAAGATCCTACGACTTTTAGGGGGTGTTTCCCCCTATTTTCCTAAATAAGGCAAATTTTCTCAGGCTCGTAACTTTTGATTGGTGAGACTAAACTTGATGAAACTTATATATTTAAAATCAGCATTAAAATGCGATTCTTTTGATGTAGCTATTGATATCAAAATTCAATTTTTTAGAGTTTTGGTTACTATTGAGCCGGGTCGCTCCTTACTACAGTTCGTTACCACGAACTGTTTGATAAATGAATAAAACTTCACTACACAATGACAAATGGCATTACTTTGTCCTTTCAGGCCCCGCCTTCCTCTCACATGAGTTGCCACTTCACCTCGGCTACAAATTCAGTTGTTATGTCTTTAAAGTCCAACTCTAATTTGTTCATTTGAAGTCTTTTATTTAGTTCAATAAAAGTCATTTTTTTTCATTCTAGTAGTTCTTCCTTTTTTCTCTTTTCTTCCTAAAATGTTGGTGTAAATCAACAATAGCTGTTGATTCTTTTATAATTTTGGATTACTTTTTCTTATTTTTTATTTACAATTTTCAGCTTTTATTTTCATTGTTTAAAATTTCTTATTTGTCGGTATGTTTTCCGTATCCGATGTTTTCCATCGTATCCAGGAGTTTTGTTCAGGGGGAGGGATAAGAAGTTAAAAACTTTTAAAAAGGCATCAAAATTTGTTTATGTGGATTTTTGTTACGTTTTTACAAGACGGACAGACACTTCAGGGGGATGAGGGTTTCAAACCTCTACCCCCCCCCCAGGATAAAACCTTGCCTTCCATTATAAATAAACTAAGAACAAAGTTACAACTGGCCAAAGAGCCTGGTTCATCCACCCTCCAAAACCACCCAAAAATGGTGTAGCATAAAGGAAAGGCATAGGCCGTGATAAAAACCTTTTCCTCTGCTGGTAAAAAAAAGCTATAAACAATGCTACTCACCGGGCATCATAGAAAAAGCTGTAACAGGTGAAAGAGGTGTTCCTGGTGTATTCACTCTCGAATCACCACCAAAAAACGGAGCGGCATATGGAAAGGGCATTGGCTGTGACGGTATCGGGTTTAAGTAATCTGATCCAGAGTAGCCGAAAGCAGTAGAAGCCCTCGAGTATCCAAAAGATCCTTCGTTTTGTGCCGACGACGGTGCATGGAATGGCGGTGAGCCAGGTGTATTTTTTCCTCTGTCCAAATCAGGAGTTGGTGCTGTGAGTAAAGCGTCAGTGAGAAGCAAAGCAAGCGTGCAAACCACACAAAAATATAATCAAATAAGCATAAAAAGAGCGTGAAAGGAAGGATTTTAAAATTTTGTGGGTATAATCACGACCGTATCCAGGGGGAGGGGCCGCCCGGTTTGACCCCCCACCCCCCAAAAAAAATTCTTTTTCGTCTGACTCGTAATATAGTAACAAAAAGTTCATGTAAACTAATTTTCAATGCATTTTTTAAAGCTTTTTTGTATGTCCCCCCCGATAAAAAACCTGGATACACCTTTGAATATAAAAATGGTTAATCAAACCACAATTGGTCCATAAACACGTAATTTTGACCCTTCCGCTCTCATTTAATTATCAAGTACATTTTTGAATATTATTTGGACTTTTCAGAGGCCAATTTAACCAAATCCAAAGAAACGACAGAAAAACTAAAGAATAATGTTTAGTACCAATTCAAATTTTACTGCAACTAGATTTTCATAGTAAATTACTATTTGTTTATACCGCCCATTGATGTGCATCAACGAACGTTCCTAATGTTCACTAATGTTGATAATGTCCATCAATAGAAAGACCTTTTAAGCTGTTTCATAAATAGTCCTTCAAGATGTGCAATGAAAAGAGAAGAAATATCTTCTTAAAAAGACGAAAAGAAGAAAAAAGACGAAGAAATTATGTAGATTCCCACCGAAAAACGAAAAAAAGGAAAAATAACCGGTTTGAGTATCATTTGCTGCTAAAATTCTTGAAAAGGAGTTGTAGGGACTTTTTCTGCCCCCGTAATTACAACCCATAATTTTCTTTTTCTAAAAATCATAAAATGGTATAGTGTACTAGAAATATTTTTGTTTACGAAACTTTTTATTCAGTTTACATTTTGGAACTTTACATACGCTTACGTTTAATATTCTACAAGAACTTGAGTTAGAGTTTAGCAAAAGGAGTGGGGTTTCAGGGACATAGACCCTCCATTTACAGGATAGTTCTAGTTCGTTTGAAATAAGCTCCTGTTCGTTCGTGCTGGAAATAGAAAAAAAAAAGTTCCACAGATTTTGGTGTATTTTTATCTGCTCGAAAATAAAAAACGTCTTTAATATGTTTTAGACTCAAGTTAGAAAAGCATAGCTACTACTACTACTTGTAATAATTCACCGCAGCATTAAGCCACCTGAGGCTCCTTCTCCGTCCCAATCTATTCAAAGCCTCTGTCATGAATCACCTATGTAAATTATACTTCTAGCCTAATCCCTTTTCATGTCAAGTCTTTGTCTGTGGGTTACTGCGTAAGTGAGTGCCGAGATACTGAACTCTTACTGTAATAAATTTTTATTTGATTCATTTTGTTAGTTGCGATTTGTCTGTTTAAGAATAAAGAAGGGATTTTTGGTATTTGGATACTTTATTGGGATAGGGAGAAATTATTCGGCAGCAGCCTCCCTCTTTACACCCTCCAAAGAAGTTCCAATTTCCTTTAAATCGTTTCCGTAATCTCTTCCCACCCCATTTGCGAACGACCTGATATTTGTTTAGCCCTAGATGGATGGCCGAAAAGGACAATCTGTCAACCTATACCTGCAAAACGTGTCCTAACCATCTCAATCTTTAGGGCCCAAACAAGCGGAATAGGACCATATCCTTTGAAGAATTACTGTTTGAAATGTGGTCAGTCAGGCAGTTACCCAATACAATCCATAAAATTAGTAAAATTGTCTTCTAAATAGGATTTTACATGAAATAGTCAGATTATTTTTGGTATCAATCTTTATTTTCGGGAATATCCTTATGACTGCACAAACTCAAGGTCCAATGAAGTACTAAGGCACTATCAAATAAGCTTTAAAAGTGGATTTAACCAGATTGGAATCTAAATGTTCATAACTAGCCCATAATTCCCGTTTGTGTTTTTTTTTCTACAGCAACTGCAGTTCATTTACTATTTAATTACAACTGCTTTAATTCGCATCCCGAAGATCAGAAACGTATACGGGTGAGAAGCTTCGGGTTCTTGCGCTTCCCCAGTCCGGAATTAGATTTTTTTTTTCCAAAACTATTCTTAAAGTTTTCTAATAAACGTGTCATTATAAATCATCTACGCAGAACAGGGATCAATACCCGCTTAAGCAAGATTTGGCAACACGTTTGCTACTTGTCCTGTAAAAAAGATACAGCAACTGATACGTCGTTTCGACGCCCTATGCAACAGTAATGGCTCTCTAGGGTCCTTATCATTTTTGATCCAATAATTCACAAACTGTTGTCTTTATTGTTTTATTGTTTGGTAAATGACGACTTATACTTATTGACGACATGACTGCCTGTCCATGGATTATTCTTTGTGGTTGATTGTGTATGGCTATGCTGTTTGACCTATGTGATTGTATGGATGAGTAGGGTTAAGGCCTCGTTCAAGTGCTGGTCTATATTAATCACTAATTTAGGAAAACAGTCTTCTTTTTCTCCTTCTGTATTTTTTTTTCAATGTGTTTATGCTGTTGTATTGGTGGTTTCTCTTTTCATAATATATATATATATATATATATATATATATATATATATATATATATATATATATATATATATATATATATATATATATATATATATATATATATATATATATATATATATAAAGATATTTTAAGTGAAAATAAAACAGTTCAAAATAGGGATGATACCTTTTTATTGACAGTGAGTAGATATAAAATTATTTAACTGGATATTTCGAACACATTTACAGTGTTCATCATCAGCAGTAAAATTACTGCTGATGAATACCTAGTTTTACTGCTGACGATGAACACTGTATATGTGTTCGAAATGTCCAGTTAAATAATTTTATATCTATTTACTGTCAATAAAAAGGTATCATCCCTATTTTGAACTGTTTTACTTTCGTGTCATGGAAAGGCAGTGTGGTCTTCGAAGTTATCTATGATATTTTCAGCCACTGAAATTTTTTAGAAGAAAAAACTAGGATATTCCCAGCCAGTGATAAATGTCTTTCACCGGCTACATGACTAAGTCTACTCTCTTCATTTTGCCCTGCACAGTCAGTGTGGTCCCAAGAATCATTTACCTATGATTCACCTATCTTCATAACTTTGAAGTAATGCTCCGTTGCCTCCCCCTCATCTAAAAAAAAGCAAAATTGCTGACGACAATATATGCAAAAAAAAACTTTAAGTGTCACTGATTTATCCCTTCCATAAGCATATCCTAGTGAGCGATGAGATTTAAAACCAATACAATACTTCCAAACGAAACATATAATACTTCAATGCTAAAACACTTTAAATATTTAAAATACTACTTAAAAAACCAACATTATACTTAAAAAAAAATGAAAAAAATAGGTGTTTATCATATGAGGGCAACTAACAGCAATATTGAAATATTCTTCTTTCCTTATCTAAATTTAGGGTTGGTTCTAATCAAATTCCACAAAGCCGTCTTTTACACAGCATTTATACTATCCTCAGTTTCATCATTTTTAACATCTCTTTCTTGGTATTTTAGTTTAAGAGATTTTTTTGTGGGGGGGTGTCATTTCAGGAAGCTACAAACATACTTATTTTATTTAGCTGCTATTTCAACTAAATAGGCATACTTTACGTACTTTTCCACATTTCAGGGAATGAGCGGGGGAAGGGGCTAACTGGATACCACTTCTACTCCCAGCAATCAGCCAGATCATTTAGTAGAATTCTTTGAAAAAACATTTTCTCCTTCTATAAATATACTTCAATGTTTTAGTTATGAGACATCTCTGCAGCTTGTTGAAGAATCAATTAAAAGGCAAGATCCGGAATAAATTAATAACTGGACTATCAAAATTAAATAACTAATTACCTAACTTGGAGAAAATAAATTAAAACTAATTAAAAGCTCATACTATTGCTAAAGATTATATAGCAAATTAATAAATTTGCTGCATTACATATTCTTCTTTATATATGTTAAATAAAGAAAATAAAGCTTGAAATATTGGCAGAATTAGATCACGAGTTTTGGGTAGCCTATTATACTTTATAAGGGATTATCTTTAAAGTACATTTAAGGAAGAACAAAAAGTCCCAGAAAAAACCTTATTCCACAAAAAAAGTGTGTAAATATCCTACAACAGAAGTCTGTAAATATCCTACCACACCAGCTGACTATTACAAAAAGCAAATAAGCTGAACACAGAAAAACATACAAGCAACAACCATATAGATACTAACCTGTAGGTGTGAGGATGGGCATAGGTATATTTGGAAGTAAAACTGGTGCAGGCGAAGCATACCCACGGTGTGAAGGTTGGGAAGGAGGAACATCGTAATCTCGCTTTCGACGACCTTCGCCTCTTCCTCCTCCTTTTAATGAGACGGCTAGCTTAGCTGGGCTGCATAGTGAGTCAAGTTCAACTGCAGAAACTGAAGCAAGATAGCTATCAAGCAGGCTTAAAGTAGAACAAAAGAATTAATTGTACTATTAAAGTCTAACTAAATCTTATACGAGGAAAGGGGTGAGTCATTGAAAATTTAACTTTTTTTCTGTTTCCCAGAGTCTCCAAAAGTTGCTTCGGTATGAACATTCTCGTTTTTTCCTCTTCTTCTTTCTCTTTCACTTCATTTTGGAATAGCAACAAGTTTCACGGGAGTTAATATTTTCTGTATTACATACCAAAGATCTCTTATAGAGAAAATGACGTGTTTGTATGGGTAAAGTTTTAAAAAAACCTAGATTAAATTATTTTTTTCTTTTGTTGAATGAACAGCAAAAACTTCCACGAAGTTTATTTTTCATTCTACTCCAAAAGGAGTTAGTTAAACTGAGACAGATGGCTGCCTTCACCTCGATTGATCAGGAGCAACATCAGTTGATGTTTGCTTTCGCTTGAATTGACAAATAACTAAATAATGGGCAATCGTGATACAATATTGATGGAATTATTGGATTATTGGAGACAGGGCCAGGAAAGCCAAGAGAGGCCCAGACTCCAGACTCTCTAGAAAAGAGGATAGCAAATAGCTGATATGTAGTATTTAACATAGACTGTCCTCAATTAACAGCCAGTTACAAAATTTGACTGATAACTAAAAAATGGAGAAAATTAGTAGGTTTGTCTCAAAAATGTCAGTCAATAACTAGTGATTTGAATATTGCAGTTTCGGGCTACAAGACCGAATGTGAACAAATAATACTATAAGGTTTAAAAACAAAGAACACAAGTTTTACTTTTGAAGAATTACAAATTGTAAGAAAAGAAGTGTATTTCATATTGCAAAAAGTTATTATTGTTAAGTGCCGAGTTCAGAAAAAAGGATATACTTTGTATTTGTCCTATTTTTACGGTCCTGAAGGAAAATGGTTCTTCTTGACTTGTACTACATTTTAAAAAGCGTTAAATACGGCCGTTTTAAAATTGAAGTTATCCAATCTACGGTTTAATTTCATGACAAAAATTGTTACCTCGCCCCTGTAGACCTTTTCGATTCTTATTGTTCATACACTGTTGACTTTAATAATCAGATACGGTTTTCTCCTGAAATAGTTTGATGCTATGCTTACAAATTTGTCCCAAATGGGTTGTCAACCGCCCGAGGGTTATTACAAAACTCTTTAAACCCACGTTCTCCCTACTTTGACGAAAAGATTCTTTTCAAGAGTCTTCCCTGTGTCTGATGACGCATCCAGCTAGTTATACTAGAATGACGTCATATCCAAATAGAGATGACGCATTTTTTCTTACATACCGTAAGCCTCATACTGCAAAGTCATCTTTTTCTAGATGAATCACAGAAGCGTTATTTTTTGCAGGCATAGAGCTCAGTGTACCGCTCATAGATCTAAGAATGGTGATCATAGCTAGTTATACTAGAACGACGTCATATCCAAATAGAGACGACACATTTTTTCTTACATACCGTAAGCCTCATACTGCAAAGTCATCTTTTTTTAGATGAATCACAGAAGCGTTATTTTTTGCAGGCATAGAGCTCAGTGTACCGCTCATAGATCTCAGAATGGTGATCATAGCTAGTTATACTAGAATGACGTCATATCCAAATAAAGACGACGCATTTTTTCTTACATACCGTAAGCCTCATACTGAAAAGTCATCTTTTTCTAGATGAATCACAGAAGCGTTATTTTTTGCAGGCATAGAGCTCAGTGTACCGCTCATAGATCTCAGAATGGTGATCATAGCACCAGTTCTACCTCACCATGCCACCTTAAAGCGAGAGTACTTGGCGTGGATTGAATTATATGATATGTAGGCAGTACAAATGCGAGAACGTTTGCAAGGTTCTACGATAACCAATTGAAAGTGGACAACAGTTATCTGTTTTTTGAAAATACTCATTTTTTATATTTGAAATACCTTGCTATAAACGAATTTTTGTGCAGAAGCTTATAATTTTTGTTATGAACGGAGCTATTATTGATTAAGAGTGCTGGTTTAGCTTATGTTGAAGTTTAAAATCTCAGTTTAACTCGAAGCGTAGCTAAGGCACTCCATTCGGAGTAGAATTGATAAATTAAACGAAAACTTACCAAGTTTGAAGTTTGATTGTAATTCTACTCCAAAGAAGGAGCGTCAGTGTAGCTGAGAGTTCAACTACCCTCCTTTTCCCCCTTCACTTTGAATACTCAGCGCTTCATCATGAGCTTAACCACCTCATACTACAGGACGTTAAATTAGTGATGTTGCTCTTGGTCAAACGAGGCGAAGGCAGGCATCCTTCTTCGGAGTAGAATTACAATCAAACTTCAAACTTAGTTTAATTTATCAATTAAAACAGCTTTGCATTTAAATCATTTGAATTGTTGAATTAAATGAATTGACCTTGAATTGAATTATTGGCATTTAATAGCCCTGAATTATTAAAAATTAACAAAAGTAATGCTTTGTCAGCGAACGAAATGGTTCATTTTCACAATCTGTGTCATAATCAAAGATCCTGATTTTATTTGAATTTCTAAATCCTCAGCCATCTCTATTGAGTTTCTGGCAGAATGTGAAATTTACTACAAGCCACTGTAAATACAGTGGCCAAGAATAGTTTTGAAACCTTGATGCTTCGACAGGAATAAAAAATAAAGACACTAAGCAGACTCTTCTTTTATCCGATTTACGTTATTGGAGGAAAAGAATTTAATTCCGCTGTAAGAAATAATTTATGAGAGATATTCTAATGGTTGTGAAAAGTTGTGAAGCTCATTTACCAGAGTTCCTGGCAAAATATTAATCTAACAGTTTGTGGTGACGAACTGTAAGTAAGGATCGACTCAGCACAATAGTAATTGAAACTCTAAGAAACAAAATTGTCATATCTATAGATACATCAAAGGGATTTCAAATATATACGATTCACTAAATTGCATGTTTTTTTTGTCTCAAAAACTTTTTTTTTCTTATGTTGAAACAACGAAAAAATTTGAAAGAAATTTTCATCTTCATTAATCAACTTCACATTCAAACAATTCGGAGAATAACTTTGAATTACCAAAAACTATAAAAGTAGTGCTTACATAGTAAACAAATGAATCCCCAATTTGTGATTTCTACAGTAGCAGATTTCTAGCTGAACAGTTGCCAGACAATCCTCTTTTCATAAATGATGTTTACTCAATCAAGTGTTGAAAGAAGAGCTTCAACCCCTCCTCCTTCTCAAAAAATTATTTTTCATTATTTTAAGAAAACAGGCACATGAAAAATTTCACTGGGCCAGCATTGTCCTAAAAACTCAAAATTATTCTTTTTTTTATGATTCTTTTTTCTACCCTTTTGAATAAGTGGGCAATATTTGAAAATAGAACATTCACCATCTTTCTAATAATACCACCCGTGTAAGTGAAGTTATACACTTGATCGACCTTCTAGTTACCTAGCATCACCTTTTCACCCTCATTTATTCCTTGTCGAAGCGACTAAGTCAATGAGTGGATTTAATTTCCAAACATATTCATGCAAAATCTCCACAATCTTTGGATCTCTTAAAACCTACTGAAATATATCAATTTTGCTAGAATTCTTTTATTTACATATAGTACTTAAGTTATCTGCATGAAATGTTGGATTCTAATATAGTCTCACGGCTCTGTACCCTACGAATTCTGAAACACAAGGTCTAATTAGAATATAAGCTTTTTTAAAAGTTCAGAAAAACTTCAGCATAAAAGTAAGATATTTTAAAGGGAGAAGCCACCCTCATATAGTTAATAATTTCTGTTCGTTTCATGTTTTGATGCTACTCCTTACTTTCAGTTGAAAAAACTTACTTTTGTTTATTTAATAGGATTTAATTGCGGACCTGGAGCCGTTTATTAATTAATGGCTCTCCAAAGGACTCATGCTTCCTACATAAGGGGGTCATTTGCCCATATCTTTTAAAATTTGATGACGATTGTACAGAAATTAATCCACTGCGGATGTTAGTTCATCTTATTAACAAAAACTAATTAACAGAAACGTAACAGATACGAAGCTAATTTTCAATCGTTCCAGCTTTTAATTCGCTCTCACCTGGAACGAAATATTCTATTTGTATAAAATAAAATTACTTTATGTCGCACCGGGAATGAACTCACTCCCAAACAAGGGATCAAGTATAAAGACATAATAGAGAATTAATAGATAATAAAGACTCATCAAATAGATAATATAACTGGAAATTTCAAAACTGGGGATAACATCTAGGGAAAGAAGGAAATAATCAAGGACAAAAGAAATCATTCAAATGACCGAGCCAAATGATTCTCCTCTTTTTAAGGCTGCCTAGCTGATGACGTTATGGGTTAATATGAATCAAATGCAGACCTGGAACCGTTTATTAATGGCTCTCCCAAGGGTTCAAATACCCTACACAAAAACTAAATTTACCCTACCCAAATGCTAATATTCCTCATACTCATTAGATTGATCATGTACGAATCTGATTGGTCATTAATCTTTCCGAATTTGATGATAATCGTACAGAAGTCAATTCACTACAAATGCTTGTTAACCGTGATAAAAAAAATTGATCCATAATAAGGACATTATTGAATCAATTCCGCATTAAGGGGGGCGTTGGGGGGGGGGGGGTTAAAACCCCCAAAATGTTTGCCCGGCCGGCAAAAACGTCAAAAAAATGAATGTAAGCATATTTTTTATGCGTTTTTTTTATACGAATTAAGAAATTGATTCGTATCCAGGGCTTTGTTCTATAGCCAACCATCCCAGTAAAATGCCAGTAAAATAAGAAGGTAGTAGTAGTAGATCCCAGTAAAATAAGGATATTATTGAATCAAGGCCGCATTAAGGGGGGCGTGGGGGGGGGGGTTGAAACCCCTAAAATGTTTGCCCGGCCGGCAAAAACGTAAAAAAAAATGAATGTAAGCATATTTTTTATGCGTTTTTTTTTATACGAATAAAAAAATTGATTCGTATCCAGGGCTCTGTTCTATAGCCAACCATCCCAGTAAAATGCGTTCAAATGAACGTATTAGTGCAAATAACTTCAAATTGCCTTTGGCAAGGCTAATACAAATTGCCTTTGGCAAGGCCAAGACCATTATCATTTGTTAAGTTCCCTGCTTTTTCAGGAACTTCAAGTAAGATTCTTTTTTGACCAGTTCGTATCCTATAATAGTCCATAAAAAGAAGGAGAGATTATTTTTTTATGGTTTCTTTGTAAAACCTTCTGGTTTACGCATGTGACTTATTTTCGTAAGCGAATCACACCACAAAAAAAAGTAAATAATTATGACAGCACTAGACCCCCAAGGTCTTAGACCCGTTTTTCTCCCCGTTGATCTCCGTTTCGTGGCCTTCAGCCAGAAAGTGCAATCTTGTGCTTTCGCACACCCTTCCTGCTTACCTTCCCCAGATTTCTCCTGTGTACCAATTTAGAGCTGGGTCGACTCTGACTGAGCTTACAGAGTCACGCTGCTGACCCTCATACCAAACCAAATAACTGGCTACGCCAGGAATCGAACCCGTACCCCTCGAAAAAAGGATTCCCGCCCCATCACAACAACATATTTTTGATGCTTTTTTCTAAAGATTTTTCTCTAAGCCCCCTCTCCCCTCCAAAAACTCCTGGATATATTCTTGTAATGAATATTGTACACAAAATACTTACCCTGATCTCTGATCGTTCCTACTCCCTTTTATGGATGTTGCTAAGGATCTTGCATCTGATAAGTCATCAATATTGACATCAAGAACGGGCAAAAACAGGTCATCCAAAAATTGGTCTACGTCTGAGGACTGAGATGGAACCCGGACTCTTCTCACATGCGAAGCTGAAAAATAGTTCAAAAATTGAAAAATGAAACGCTCCATTGCTTTGCAAATGAAGCATGAAGAAGGTTGATTCACAAACGAAGCCAGATAAAGGTCAAATTCGATTTAATTTCCATTAATGAAGAAAAATTAAATCGTTATTTCAGCAATTATATCAAACCCCACACACAGTCCAGCGGCATATGCACTTACGAGGAATTTCAAAACAGCGAAAATAGCCAAGAATAAAAATTACATTCAAAATTGTTATAGCTCTGTAATATCGACAGGCCAAAAGCCTCCTCGCTCCGCTAATTATATGCCAGTCCTAGCATTTTGAAAAATAAAAATCAGCGACAATTTTAATATATATTTCTTTAGCCAGAATTGACAATCTGTTTGTCAAAATAAAATTTCATATATTTGCAACAGGCTTACAAACAAATTTAAAGCAAAATATAGGCGAAAATATTATTGCTCTTAAATAAGTAGCCTACTTTCTTAGCCGTCATCTATATATATAAAAATAAGTTGTCTGTGTGTCTGTCGAGTGACGTCATGTTTGTCGACTGACGTCATGTTTGTCGACTGACGAAATTACAGACCGGGACATCGGGACACAAATGACGACCGGGACACCAGGACATAGGGAATATAAATGACGACCGGGACACTCAAAGAGAAAGCGACCAGGACACAAGGAATGTTCGATTAGCAATCATCATCAACAAAGCACCGGGACACAAATGACGACCGGGACACATGGAATATAAATGACGACCAGGACACTCAAAGAGAAATTACAGACCGGGACACCGGAACACAAATGACGACCGGGACAAAAATGACGACCGGGACACCGGGAGACAGGGAATATAAATGACGACCGCGACACTCAAAGAGAAATTACAGACTGGGATACCGGGACGCAAATGACGACCGGGACACGACAGAGGGAATATAAATGACGACCAGGACACTCAAAGAGAAATTACAGACCGGGACACCGGAACACAAATGACGACCGGGACAAAACTGACGACCGGGACACAGGGAATATAAATGACGACCGCGACACTCAAAGAGAAATTACAGACTGGGATACCGGGACGCAAATGACGACCGGGACACGACAGAGGGAATATAAATGACGACCAGGACACTCAAAGAGAAATTACAGACCGGGACACCGGAACACAAATGACGACCGGGACACCGGGACACAGGGAATATAAATGACGACCGCGACACTCAAAGAGAAATTACAGACTGGGACACAAATGACGACCGGGACACAGGGAAACAACAACAACGGGGACGCCGGGGGGCACAGGGGGATATATAAATGACCACGGGGACACACGGAATGTTCGAATAGCAATCACCATCAACAAAGCTCAAGGGCAATCATTAGAATAATGAGGTATAGATCTTAATACAGATTGTTTTTCCCATGGACAATTATATGTTGCATGTTCAAGAGTCGGTAAACCTGACAATCTATTTATATGCACAGACAATGGGACAGCCGAGAATGTTGTATATTCGCAAGTTTTACGTAGTTAAAAATATATATATATCTATCTATATTCACAGGTGGGACACAGGGACACAACTACAATGGCGCGCAACTAATATGGGTCGTAACGACTTACGCGCGGGGGGGCTTGGGGGGGGGGGCGCGAAGCGCCCCCACCAACTATGTGTTGGGGTGACACGAAGCGCCACCCCAACAGCTAGTATTTTATAGAAATAGGGGTCATATCATTTTTTTTTGTTCTTTAATCACATAAGTAGCCACCTAGTTACCAAACCCGAAACTCTTTGTGGACTCCCAAATTCTTCTTACCGAAATAGTTAATTTCTGCTGTGTATTTTTTTCTTTAAGCTAAAATACATTAAACTTATGTTTTCTTCATGTGAAAAGTCGATGAAATATAGTGCGGCTGTATTTAATCAGCAAAACAAGAGATGAATATACTTTAAATATAAAGACACCTGCAAAACTTTCTGAGTTTTTTTCTGAGGATTTCTTTTAATTAATAAGAACTAACAACAAACCTGGAACCGTTTCTTGAGAGGGGACAAAGATCTGAAATGAAAGGTTTAGTGAGTAGCTTCCATCTATCTTCTTTATCTTGCAGTAGCGGTATGGGGGTGCCCCAAGGGGCACTATTGCCAAAAAAGTTGTGGGAGGGCAAAATATCTTTTCAAAATCTAGAGGGGGGTTGTCGAGTTGTTTTTTCGATTTTAATTAACAATAATAACAAAAAACGGTATTTTTCAATGAAAATATGAAAAATAGAATTTTTCTAAAACTAGAGGGGAAATGCAACTCCCCCTTGTCACCTATGCTCCTTTTCTTTCTACTTTGAGTGTTTATAGATAATTAGGTAGTTTAGTAGATTTCTAGAGACCAATTACTTTACTTTGTCCATTCTAATAAATTGAAAAAATAACTTTTCGTGGGAAAATGGTTAAAGTGCAATTCCGAGGATTTGAGTCTTCATGCTTCGTTAATTTTAGTTTTAATTGACAATACATTTATTTTACTCATTAGACCAGATCAAAGTGATGAATATTGTTACCATTTAGATGGTTTCGATATAGACATGTGGGTAAATATTTATTTGGAGAGGATCCAATTCTGACACCAGAAAATGTACGCTACTTACAGGAAAAATATAACTTATATTTTATATTATTCCGACAAGCCTACGGCTTTATCCTGTTTTGAATTCTAGGGGATCAGCTTTTTATTAATTCAAGTTCTTTTACTCAGTAAACATAGAAAACATCACAAAACAAAAAAATCCCAGAGGGCCCAGAGGCCCATTAACTGAAAAAAAAAAAACAACTACATATTAATCACTTGCAGGTTGCTGAACTAGACTTAGAGCATATTTACTTATACTCTTACTGTACACTTTGGCTAGCAATTGGCTAGTAAAGCTCAGGCAAGGCCAGATCCAGGGGGGGTACCAGATACGAACCATCGTCACCAAAATATTCGTCAGATTCGTAAAGGAAAAAAATGGGTACACATTTTTCATGCGTCTTGTAAAGTTTCTTGTAATCACCCTGAAAAAATATCCCACCCCCCTAAAAAACAAAAAACAAAAAATTCGCGGATAAGTCTTCGACCTTCGACATCATTATTTAGGTTCCAACTATTTGAAAACCAGTCAACAAATACATGAAAAGGACACAGCACAAATGAAAATAGGGTTAAAAACAAATGTAACATTTGCAGTAACAACACACCAGCAATATTTTTTATTCCACATTGAATTGCTGTACCACAACAGACAAATCCTCTTACAGCTATATTTTAGTTTCTTTATCTGCCTAATCTTTGGTATTGTGTTAAAAGTAAAAAACTGAGAATATAATAAAATATAGACTGAAAAAGCCCTGTTAAAGTATTATATTTGCTCAGATGGATAAAGAGTTAGACTGAACCTGAAGGGGGTATTTTTTCTTCGCAAATGATTATTTCCAAAGCTCTGGCTTTAGTAAATCTATCCTTTTATTCTTGAGACTGGGAATAAAAGCTACAGTAAAATTTTCTTGAGGGGGACAGACAACTATGAATTTAGTTTTTGGGGGAAATGAGGCAAAGAAAGATTGTCCTATCGTCAAAGAGTATACCCTATATTTTTCTGCTTTTTATACCTATATGCTGTGCTACTAGCCATACCCTATTTCAGTATTTTAGCCATTATTACGTGAATATTCTAACTTTGTCCTTAAGTTGTGATTCGTCAGCCTTCTCCCTCCATGAGTCCATTGCAAGGAATTGATATTCTTATTTATTTATCCGAAAAGTCTCCTTAACCTTTTTTATCAATTTATTCTGCTTGCCAAGCCAATTACTCTTAAATTGAACAGAAAAGCGTAAAAGAAACAATAGGGCCACCATAGTTACTTCCAAAAAATATATTTACGAAAATTATCTATAAATCAGTTAGTATTTTTGAAACGTGTGTGGTAGACAGTGGTTTTTCCTTCTAATAGTAAGTTCGGACGTAAAGGAAACGGTCTCAGATCGTAAAATGGACGGTACCGAAAATGAGTAAGAATAATAAATTTTTTTTGCAAAAATAGCTTTACTCTATCATGACAGCCGCCCTGGCCGAGTGGGTTGGTGCGCTGGATTCGATATCCATTGTCTGAGAGGACGCGGGTTCGAATCCCAGTGTACCCAATTCTTCAGTTTGGGACGGGGGTCAGTGGCGTGACTCTGTAAGCTTAGCCAGAGTCGACCCAGCTCTAAATGGGTACCTGGAGAAATCTGGGGAAGGTAAACAGGAAGGGTGTGCGAAAGCACAGGTTGGCTGGCCCCCAGCCCCCCATTGCACTTCCTGGCTGAAGGGCCAAGAAACGGAGATCAGCACCGCCGGTACGGACTGTAAAGTCTAATGCCTTATCCTTTACCTATCATGACAAAAAAGGATAGTAGAACACAAATTTCGGTAAAAATAATAAGGTACAATTTGGACTAAGATATAAAACAAAAAAAAACGTACAAAGTGGAAAAAAAAATGGATACTGAAAAATTCCTTTACTGGTAAATATAACTGAAAAAAGACTTTTTTATTCCGCTCCTCACTCCTGGTGAGGGGCAGAAATTATGCAATTTAGTCTCTTGAAACGTACTCATGAATATGACGTCAATCATACGATTTTTCTTTTCATTAATAAGCTTCTTGTGTAATTTTGCCTGCATTATAGACACTAAAAAACAATACAACAACTGCTGAGGCAAAGTATACTTTTCGAATGTATTCAAAGACATGACATCATTCAAATGAATCTCTTTTTCCAACATTAAGGCTCTTAACGAATTTTCTCCAACTTCTGACCTACATAGATCGTTTTTGTAGGCCAGAAAATTCCAGGATACCAATTTTCTCGAAAGAATAAGCAGCCATTTTCGAGAAAAAATACAAAGATAAATAAATACATACATACACAATTATTGCTCGTTAAAAGAGATAAACACAACAAGTTACCCACTCTGAAACGGTCTTTTTGCCCGAAAAAAACATTAGGAATTTTTTCATAACAAACATTAAAAAAAAACAATAATGAAGTAGATTTGAATAAGAATATAAGAGAAAAATGACGAAACGCACAAAGCAAAAGAATGCAGTCAACGAAAAAAAAAATTACATGAAAACATAATTGAGAAAAAAATCTTTTTAACTAGGAAAAAGGGTAGTTGACCAATATTTAGTCTTTAGACCTTTTAGACTTTAAATGCATTTCTGAAAACACACATTATATATCACAGTTATTGCTTGATTTTGTCACTCTCTGTTCATTCGAAGGAAGCAAACATAGCTATTAAGGGTGCACTGTGGCTAACAATTATGGTTGATTATTTCAACCTGTAACAGCGGCATATGAACACGCTGGAAAAGTTGTACTGTCACAAACAGATGGTAGAAAGAGGGATGGTTTGGACGTAGAATAGCTAATTAAATTTTAATAGTGCTCTTTGCTTTCATTAAAAAACATGTTTTTTAATTTGATTTTTAATTAAGAACAAAGATTTCTTGCTTACAACTAGAATAAATAAGTGCGAACCAGTCATGCAAGGTAAACGGGAAGACCGACCGGGTAGAAAGTTTCCCTTTTCTGGATAACACTATTAGCAAAGATAGTGGGATGCTGGAAGAAGCAAATAGTAGAATAGGTAAGGGAAACGGCGTTCTTTTTTAGGTTGACCAGAGCAAGGTAACTGCAATATGAATGGGGTGGACACCTTCCCGAGAGTGTAATCCGCGGTGGAAAACCAGTGTTTTCAACTGAACCCTCGTGCAAATGACCTCCCGTTCAACTGAGCCCCCTTGCACCTCAACACCATTCAACAACCCTAATTCAATTCAACCCTATTCAACTGAACACTAATAAAACTCAACCCCATTTAATTGAACCCTATTGAAACTCAACCCCCATGCAACTGAGCCCCGTGAAACTGAACCCTCGTGGAACTCAAGCCCCATTGAACTCAACCATCAAGTGAATCCTCTTGGAACTCAACCCCTGTTTAAGTGAACCCTCGTTTCAAATTGGAAAGTTTCCCCTTTCTAGATAACATTAATCGTAAAGACGATGGGATGGTGGAAGAAGCACAAAGTAGAACAGGCAAGGCATAGGCTGCTCTGTATGCGTTTGACAAGAGCAAGATAACGACAAGATGAATGGAGTAGATACTTTTCTGAGATGGAATTCTTAGTAAGGGTATAGTGGATGCCGTGAAGATGTAAAAAGTAGAATAATCAATATGGAGGGGGTTTCTGCGATGGAAAGAAGTTTGGAAGAACAAGAATTTAAGTCTCCCAACTAAAATTATGAAACTAGAGCCCACGGTAACGACTTAAGTGTGGCTTGGAACATTGGCTGCTTCGAAGGGTAGAGGGAGATAAGCCAGAAGCTTTCGAGAGGACTCGAGGTGTCCAAAGGTACTCGTTTTAATGACCATATGCCAAACATCAAGCAGTGCGAGAAATGCTTTTCGAGTCTACTTTCTAGAGCGATAACGAAAGAAAGATTACAACAGTTAGGTCGCGTTTTACAAATAACTGGTACCCATGACTGAGGTGGTAATCCATCAGGGGTCACTAGAAAATCAGAACATTCTAAAATGGAGAGCGAAGGGCTTAAAAAGAGAATTGGAACGAAATAGGAGCTGAGACGAAAGTCGAAAGTGAAGCCCTGAAAAGATTGGATCAGATGAGCGTGTATGGCTTTGTTGATCTCTGGGGGCTTGATGCTGCGACTGGTTTTCAGTAGTAGCAGTAGTTCTATCCGGAAATTTTACTATATCTGAAGATCTCAAGCATTTCTTATTTGTTACTATTGAAGTTAAAAATGAATAAAAACTGGATATTTTGATTACAAAAATCCGCTTTTCACACAGCAATCAACCCTTGAAAAGTGTTGCGACAACCCCCCTCTATGATTTTGGCTATATGGAGTTACGAAAGTTGTAGTTACGAAAGCTACATATATCATCGACCAATTAGTTTTGTTCGAATTAATGTTATAAAATATTTTCCTTATGCTAGTAGCAAAAATATCAAAAAAGAGAAATTGGATATTTGGAAATTCGCTTGTTTTGGATACGAGACTTTAATTTGAGTTTATTATCTTTTCACCAAGAATATTCATTTCAAAGCAACGGCAAATCAATAACGATAACAAACCACTATTGAAAAGAAGTCTTTCATTAGTTGATAAGAGATTCCCAACTCTTTAGTATCGCAAAAGTGCAAGCGTGGCAAAAGCTAGCATAAAGTGAATAATTGAAGAGATTTAGAAAAAAAATATGAAAATGTCATAAAGTATTAACAAGCTGAAATTTGCACCAAAAGCTGATAAATTCTCAAAACCTTGCATCAAAATATAGATAATGTTGGTGAAAACACTTTAAGGTTTATGTTTACTGCGAAACCTGCCATGAATTTTAGAAGGGAAAGATATTTATTTTACTGGATTCACTACTCTTAGATCAGTCCTTTCGCTGAACCAGAATGCACTATTCTTTAGACTTTCTCGAAAAGAATTATCAAACTTGATTGAAAAGTAGGAAATGTTCCTATTTTGAATGTATTTTATGCCTTTTCGATGAAGTTTTCAATTTTAAAGTACCATATACATGGAAACAAAAAGTTTTTTTGTCCCCTCAATTTATCTCTGGTCTATTCTTAGTTCAAATCTCCAAATTTTAAAGATTTTTCTTTTGGTGGTTCAAAATTTGTGAATTTTTTAGCGCAGTATTGCACTTTCGTTAGAGCTGCCATGCCGAAAATACGCCAAAACATAAAATACGCCGAAATGTCAAACCAAACCGAGCAAATAAATGAGCAGAACTGATCAGTTAAATTTGACACCGCTTTCCTTCCGGAAAAATTTAACATCCAAAACTTGTTGATTCTAAAAAATAACTATACCTTCAAGCAAGAACACCTTTTCAAGCTGCTTGATGTCATACGTTTACAGCTTCTTTGACATTTTTTAACCAACGTTTCTTTTTTTAATTATTTTTTAATTTCTAAATATAGATACACCTTCAAACAAAATGATCTTCTTGAGCTGTGTGGTGTCACACGTTTTTAGCTTTTACTTATGCAATTATCGCCCATGGATTCTATCTATTTTTATGTTTTAGTTCCCAAAGATAGCCACACAATCAAACGAAACCACCGTCATAAGATTTTTGATGTCTTATGTTTTTAGCTTTTTTACGGATTTTCACCAACATTCTTTTTTTTTATTTTTTAATTCCCAAAAATAGCTACACCTTCAAATACAATCACCTTCACAAGCTGCTTGATGTCTTCTGCTTGATGTCATTCGTTATTAGCTTTCTTATGGAATTTTCACCCAGATTTCTTCTTTTTTTCTTATTCCCAAAGATAGCTACACCTTCAAACAAAACCATCGACTTAAACTGTTTGATGTCATACTTTTTTTTAGCTTTTTTTTTACGCAATTTTCACCAAAGTTTTATTTTTTATTTTTTAAGTACTAGAGGTAGCTACACCTTCAAATAAAATCACCTTCACAAGCTGCTTGATGTCACACGTTTTTAGATTTTTTTTTTTTGAATTTTCTTTTTTTCTTTTTTTATCCCCAAAAATAGCTACAGATTCAAACAAAAGTACGTTCTTAAGAGGTTTGATGTCATGTTTTGAACTTTTTTATGCGGAATTTTCACCAGCGTTTGTTTTTTAATTTTTTAATTCACAAAGATAGCTACATCTTCGAGCAAAATCACCTTGTCAAGCTGCTTGATGTCCTATGTTTTTAGCTTTTTAATCGAATTTTCACCCCCATTTCAGTTTTTCTTTTTTTTTAATTCCCAAAGCTTTATTTTTTCTATTCCCAGAACTACAAAGGTGCATATGGAGACAATTTTCATTAAAAACACGATCCCTGAAATATAATGGTTGTGAAATTTACTTCTTAAGCAATTCAATCACTTTTCATGTCATTGTTCTTATTACTTTAGAAAAAAAGAAATATAATTGGTAGACGGAAAAAGCTGAGTTTAAACTATTGAGCAATTAACATTTGTCGCTTTATGTTGAAGAATTAATAACGAAAACAGGAAAACAGCAAACTACAACCGCAAAGGAGACATAAACCTTAACAAGTTTTCAAACTGGAATATAGGCGTTAAGTTTCCTTAAAAGCGTCAGCTGAAACGTTAAATTTTGACTTATCGAGAAGAAATTAGCTGAACTCTTTGCATGTTAAAAAAACCTGAAATATAAGGACAGTTTCATTGTTTTTTTGGACTTCGAAATAATTTGGATTTATTTAATGTGACTATGGAATAATACCAAGAATGAATTCGTGAGATCATTAGATACACTAAATTGCAAATATTTTATTAGCAGAAGTTGTTTGAATAGAAGGGTGAAAAAAGACAAAAGAAATTCTGGAGGATATCTTAAAAAGATGTTTCTTAAAAAACAAAATGTCGGTAAGAAATTGTGTTCCAGGAAAAATTGCTAAATAGGCACAAGTGATTCTTGAGGACATTCTAGAAAGGTGTTTCTTAAAAAACAAAATACCGGTAAGACATTGTATTCCATGAATAATTACTAAATAGACCGAAGTGATCCTTGGGGATATTTTAGAAAAGTGTTTCTTACAAAGAAAAAAATACCGGTGAGAAATTGTATTCCACCACTAATTACTAAACAGACGCAAGTGATCCTTGAGGACATTTTAGAAGGTGTTTCTTAAAAAAAATATCCGTGAGAAATTGTAATTCATGAGTAATTATTAAATAGACGCAAGTGATTCTTGAGGATATTTTAGAAAAGTGTTTCTAAAAAAAAAAAAAAAAACAAGATTTCGTTGAGCAATTGTATTCCATGAGTATTTACTAAATAAGCACGAGTAATTCTTGAGAATATTTTAAAAGGGTGTTTCTTAAAAAAAAAATATTGGTAAAAAATTTTGTTCCAGGAAAAATTGATAAACAGACGCGGGCGATTTTTGAGGACATTTTAAAAAGGTGTATCTTGAAGAAGTACCATATCGGTAAGAAATTTATTCCAGGAAAAGTATCTCAATAGACACAAGTGATCATCAAGGACATTTTCGGAAAAAGTAAAAAAAAAATATCGGTAAAAAAAATTGTATGCCCAGAAAAATTGCTATATAGACACAAATGATTCATTAAGGATATTTTTTTTTTCAAAAGGTTGCATAAAGATTGTGGATAATAATAAAAATTTATTGTTGCTTCCTATTATATCATCTATTTCGTTGCGATTATGAGGCTAATAAAAATTCGATACTTCTTAAGCCTTCATAATTCTTTAAAGCTTTAAATTTAAGAATGCCATACGTAGAAACTTAAAAAGCAAAGAGTTGATAGAGAAAATAAAGTTGTAAAATTTTTAAAAGTATACAAGATAATTTTTCTGAAAGTTTTTCAGCAAATACTTAAAATCATTCTTATTTATGCCCTTAATTTTTTTTTTTAAATGGACAACTCAACTAACATTCCAATAAAGACAAATGTTGTCAACTACAGTCTATCGATACTAATAGCTACAATGTGCATACTACTCTCTTTTGCACTTATATGTAACAAATTATTAATTAGCTATCTGAACAGTCGAGAAAATTTGAGTCTTATTGATCAAACTATAAGAATACAAGCTAAATACTCAAGATTCATTGCTTTGCTTATAACAATCTTAATGGGTATAAAATTATCCATGAAAAACATACCAATGTGGTATTGCAGGTTTTCATCCATGGTTTTTGCAATTCCATTTATGTTTGCATTTTTCCTTGGCAATACTGTCAGTAACATAGACGTATTAAATAAATTTTTTCACGAAAAAATTAAGGATTGGCCTAGTACTAGAATATTCGGGGTTGCCTCAGTATCATCTTTCACGACACTGTCACCAGCTCTTATACGCATTCTTACACCAGAAGGCCAGCCAAGTTACAAATATTGTAACAAATTTACCGCAAAAATCGACACTAGAACTGCTGATCAAGTTGTCAGTATTGTTCCATTGATCCCAATGATTTATCAGCTAATAATAAACATCACTTTCATCATCAGAAAGGAAAATAAAGTAACCCCGGTAAACATTCCTTGTGAATCAATAAATAATCAGCAGCCTTCACATCCTGATATGCACCTGTGCAGTCAATGCTTCACCAACAGAACACTATCAATAAAAACAACCAAGGCCCAGGCTTCTTTTCCAGTATTAATCGTAATATTAACTCTACTTTTTTTTAATATTCCATTAGAATTAATAAAATTTTATAATTTTCCCGTCCACATATTAGTAGTAAACATTACGTCTTTTTTTACACAAATGTATCTGCTATTGATGCCATCAATGCTATATATTATATTTGATAAGAAAATTAAATCTTACTCTAAGAATTTGGTTAGTAGATTTATTCAAAGATTTTACTCGCTTTTTGTTAGACAGGAACATTAGGAACTAGAGTTTCAAGCCTAAATATAGGCAGAAGCGTCATTAGCCAAAATCTCTATCGCCCCCTGCCCCTGAATATAGCCACTCAAAGCTGTGTAAAGGCCTCATGGGTGCTTGTATAATAGTTAGAAGCACACAATCAATGACCAAATTATTAATCGGTTTAATTAGTTGAAGCGGGCGGGATAAAACCCAGCGGAGGCTCAATGGTGACTAAGTTCAACCAGCCAAACGTACTCACTATTTAATTATGAAAATATGGAAGCGGTCTTAATATAAGAGATGTAAATTAACGATGCAAACTTTTTAAGGGGGAGGCAGGACCTACACACGGTTAACCAAAAGAGTCTGAAGGCTGTTCTATTATAAGCGTTATATTCTAAGCTAGTTAAACCTATTTCAAGGCGATAGTTGAATATTATTTCAGGAATGTTTGAGTCTATTTTCCGGTAGAATTACTAACTCTCCCATATAATTCGTGGCCAAACTAGGGGCAGAGGTTAGGAATCCTTTGGATGAAGCTTACATTCTAGCTTTATTCGTTTTTTCTCTGGAAAAAAAAATTAATGCAAGAGAGGTGGGCTTTTGCAGTTGAAATCCATATGATGATATATTTGGACATCATAGACTTTATATACAAGAAAGAATCTAATCTTCAATATCCTCTTACAAAAGATAGGGTGAGTTTACCAGAGTTTCTTTCTCTTAGCTTTTTATAATGTCTCGTTCCTTTTCAAATTTATATCTATACAGTTTTTACTGAAATTGACAGCTTTAGAGTTACTTTGATTGGTCTGATACGACAACTAGATAAAACCAGACAATGTCACTAGACAAAAACTTCAAGACAAAAAAAAATGGCTAAACAATAATTCACTTTAGAGTATCGAAAAGAATTAAAAAAATTTACTCTTTTTCAACGGTTAAATCGCGTGTTTATCTCCAAGTCAATGGTTAAGGAGGGGAGGCCTCTGAATCACTTCGTTTACTAAAAGTTGTCTAAAATATCAAACAGACTTGATGGAAAGCAAGAACTAATGTCCAAATACATTTTGGTTGCCAGGAAAGATTGTTTAGTCTTTATAAGGGTATTAGTTATTTTCAAGGCTACGCTTTACTATTTGATCTGATAGTTTATTTGTGCGAGTTTTATTCACATATTTAGGTTGGACGCATTTATTTTGTTTTTTAGTAGTAATAAATATAATTACTGGTATTATGTGTTTCCACTTTTTTTAATTGATTGTAGGAAAAAAGTTTGATTTCTTCAAGTATTATATGAATATTTAAATGTTTCTCTCGAAAACGGTAATACATATTTTTCTGAAAATTTGTATATCACCAGATTCTGGTGTGAAAAACGATCTAGATGGATCTTGACTTTGGTAAAATTTCTTTTCTTTCCCAGGCCCCTTGATATTTTTCATAAATTGTTCGCTGACTGAAATCAGAGATCCATGAATGTTGAAAGCCTTGTGCATAAGTAGGAGCAGATTCAAAATGTGATTTGTTTGTTGACGAATTAGTTGATTTCCATCTTGTAGACAAAGGAATTCCCGTTTGATAGCTGTCAAGTGAGGTTCTAATTCTTAATTGCTCCACATTAAATTCTAATCATTGCAACAAAACAAATCCCGATAATAATTTGTATACCAGGGAACTGAGCTTCGTCCGGGGATTATTTTTCTTTATGTAATATTGTTCGTAACAATATACTTCTTCATTTTCCGCTGCGAAAAAAAGATCTAGATAGGCCAGGAATTCGGGGAAATTCGTATTGGGCTTTATTTAATTTTGGAATCAATATTTCAATAACGTCACATATACCCAGGCGTCCTGGGCCTAATGGTTTTACTTTGTACAGTGAACAAAAACAGGTTGTGCATTATTTATGCTGTTTATACATTGAATAGACAACGTTTTTCTTAACAATTAGTAAGATATTGCATATTTTCCTTGTTCTAAACTAGCCTCTCCTTAGCTTTTCAAACTAGTGATACATTTAAAATCCCCAATCAATTTTTACCGAAATTGCTTTGGATGTTCCTTGCAGGGAAAGTGGATCCTTTGTCTTTGAGACTGTCAGCTGACTCTGAGACCCGCAATTTTTTTATAGTTTCGAATCCCCTTAAAATACTATTCTGGATTGGAACTGACATCCCAATTGTTTCTAAGATAATCATTTCGTTTCTAAGACAACCACTTGATTTGTAAACAGTCCAAGTGACCACTTCTAAGATATTTGTCACATATAAAAAAAAATAGATCGGATAAAGATCGTCTAATTTGTAAGATGGAAAAATTACAGACGTTATTGCTTTGGTTACCCTTCGTTGATTTCTCTTCTTTTCAGCAAGAATAACGAATCCTAAGACGAAGATCAATTCAGAAAAGTTAAGAAACCAATTATAGAAATCATTCATTAATGACTTTATACTATCATCTCTCTAGTAGTCCAAACGATGGAACGGGGCTATAAGCATCTGCACAACGATATAAAAGAGTGATTTTTTCCTGAAATTTTAATAACAATAAATTGTGCCAGTGTGTGAATTTGAAGTTTATCAGCTATTTACAGTCTGACGTTCCAATTATCAGAAACTCAACTTTAAATAGAGGTGCAAAGAGGTTTCAAATGCAACATATGAATTAACTAGAGGTTTAACTGCAAATTTTTTGTGCTCTCTGCAACCTTAGCTCCGAAAAGAATTGGTCATATCCAGAAATTGCATGGATTCATGAATTTAAAGTTCATAAGCTAATTAAAGCTTCGTGTACCAATAATCAGAAACCCAGCTAAATAGAGCCAGCTTATTGACTAGAGGTTTCACTGAGAATTTGATGAGCTCTGTGCAACCTAAACTGCGGACAGAAGTTCTAATACACAGAAATTGTGCAGGCTAGTTCATTTGACAGTTTATAATCTGATCAAATTTTGGTATTCTAATGGTCAGAAATCCAGCTTAGATACTTCAATAAGCCTCAAAGAGACGCCTTTACTAAGCCTGAAAAGCTTAAAAAGAATTCTAAAGAGGATTAAAATAGACCAGAGGTCTTAAATAAAGGTTTTCCTGAAAATTTGCTAAGTTTCATACAGCCTGAGCTCTGTATAGCATTTCTGAGGTATTGTGCAGTTTCCTGAACTGGAAGTTTATAAGCTCTTTAGATATCATATAGCCAGAACCTTCAATAAGCCTCAAAAGATTAAATTATAGGTGCAAACACAATTTAATTAGAACATAGGTTTTAAACAGGGGTTTCGCAAAGAATTTTGCTAAGCTCTTTGCCACCGTGGCTCCGTATTCAAGTACAGCCGAAAAAATTTCTATAATTCCCGCTGCAGGATAATTCCCAAAACGAGCCCTCGTTAGTAATAAACGACACTGAATAGATTCACAGGGCAGTGTTGGAAACGTTGCCACTTATAGCCTAATATGCCACTAATTTGACTAATAGTCAAACAAAACAAAGTAGCTTAGAGTAGTGTAAAAGAGGTTTTCAAAAGATATTGGAAAACTAATCAAGATTAATTTTACCTGATTCGTCTTACTGATATTTTTCGATTTTTAGTAGTTATCTTAGAACGACTGAACTGATTTGTGCATTCAAACACTTTTATAAAAAATATTTTTTCTTTGGATATGCCTTTCTAAATTTGAACCTTATATCCACTTGCACATTAGTTTTTAATACATTTTATTTTTTTTTACCTTTTTTCATACCTTTCTAGTTTGAACCTTATATTCGCTTGTACATTAGTTTTAAGAATTTAGAAATCATAAAGGTGATTCAGAAGGCAACAATAAAGCCAATATTAAAATTAGTTTTAAACTATTCGGAAGTATTTGAAGTACTCTTTGAAAAGTTTTATTGTTAAATTTAGGCTTGCTTTTGGTTTTTAAGCTTTCAAAGATGGTTGATTCAAGCACTGGTTTACAAGAGTCACAGGTTAACATCTACCATATTTCGGCACTACTAGTAATAATGCTTACAACACTCAGTCTTACATTATTATCTAATAACTTATTAATCAGTTATTTGGATAATCTAGTAAATCCAAATCTCGCTAGTAAAACTATAAAATACCAAAGTATTTACTCAAGATTCATTTCCTTCGTAATTACAGCGTTGATGGCTATAAAATTGTCACTGAACAGCATACCCCTATGGTATTGTATGTTTTCGTCAAGAGTTTTTGCCATTTCTTTCATTTTTTCATTTTTCTGTGGCAACACTGTCTCTAATATAGAGCTTTTAAATTCTTGTTTTAGAAAGCAAATTCAGAATTGGCCTGAAGCCAGAATATTCGGAGTTGCATCAATAATTGCTTTTATTACAGTGTCGCCATCTCTAATTCTTATCCTTGCGCCAGAAGGACAGCCGCCTTATAAATACTGCAATGAATTCACCATGAAAATTGATAGTAGCATCGTAGATCAGGTTGTAAGAATTGTCCCACTGATACCAATGAGCTTTCAGGTGATCATAAATACCTTTTTCATTTTTAGAAAGCAAAAAAGCTCAATTCTTTTGAACCCTCAGGAGCCAATAGACACAACTTATATCTCGGGTTCAGTTATAGATGGGGTAAGACATTCCTTCACAGAAGAAATATATTTAGTAAAAACAGCTAAAGCACAAGCTCTATTTCCAATATTAATGGTTATAGTATTTCTACCTTTTTTTGAAATTCCACTAAGATTAGTAAAAACATCAGACTTTCGTCTTCTTATAATAATGGTAAACATATCATCTTTTTTCATACAAATGTACATGTTACTTATGCCGTCAATGCTTTATATTTCATGCGACAAAGATATTAGAAGATTTACAAAAATGTTATTATTTGAATATCTTCAAAGAATTTATTCAATTTTACCACGACAAAACAGGATCATGACTGAAAGAGATCAGCAATAATATTACGTCACCCTTCCTTTATTTTTAACTCCACTCTTTACTCCCTTCCATTAAGTTGACATTTTCTTTAAAGTATTCTCATTACCGCTTTTCATCCTACTTAACGACATATTTGCCCCTTTGCCACTTTTTTGGCCTTTGCCCTCTTTTTAAGCGAAAAAGATAGAAGTTTTACCTAAATTACGATTGATGAATATCTTGGAATACATTATTTATTTATTATTATTTTTTTTTTTTTACTTGAACAAAACAGGGTTGGACCGAAAAAGAGCAGTGAATTTCTATCTAAATATTTCAGCTGAATTGAGTTGCTATTCCTCAAACAAGCAACTCTAGCGTAGCAGAAAATGCCCTTAGGCGATAATCCCCACTATTAAATCACTCCGTAAACCTCCCCTCTATTTAGAGCTCCACTTTTTGCTCCTTCACATTAAGCTCACATTTACTTTAAATTATTCTTATGAACTTTTTTCTCATGAAACCTGTTTTTTTGCCCTTTTATCCCTTTATATGAAACAAATATATTAGAAATTTAAAAAAATTACTTATGAATAGCTTCAAAAATTTATTTGCTTCCATCTCAACAAAACAGGGTTAGACTGAAACAGAGCACTGTTTTGAAAGCTAGAAAATTTCTATCTAAATATCGCTGTTGAAAAAAGTTACTTTCTTAATATAAAATGCTTATTAATATAAATGCAAAAAATGCTTTGAGACAATAATACTGCGTAAATATTATTATTTAAAGCTCTATTCTTTGATCCTTTCATTAAGTTCTCATTTACTTCAAATCATTCCTATGACCTCTCCCCATCCTATTTAAGGATACACAATTTTTTTTTCGCCCTCCAACTCATCACAACAAAGAGCAGCATGGGGCCAAAAATACTGCGTAAATTCCTCATCTACCTCAGTACATGGGCTCCACTCTCTGTTACTTCTCATTAAGCTTTGTAAATCATTCTTAAAATATCCGTAACGATGTTATGAGGAAAGGTGTTACGATTGAAGAAGTTGTGTGTTTTTTTTTACGCCAGAAAGGCAACTAAACCCAGTACAGGCTGCGTGAGGACTGCGTAATACTGGGCACACTCTGCTCCCGGCCCATAAAATCTAGGCCTTCACTCTTTCCTATCCTCCGTGAAGTTCCCACTTCGTTTGAACTACCGTACAACCTCTCTTTACTAAACTTGAGGACGTCCAGTAGCTCATTGAAAAGTAACTCAATTACACTTGTCTCATCACCCACATTCTGATCCGGTATTACCCTCTTTGCTCCTTCCCATGGATTTTCCAGTCCTTTCTATTGAGCTCTCTTTTCAAAATTGAACCCCCAAAATTTGATCCTTTTACTCCCCCTTCAAAAAAAACTAGTAATGCAAAAAATGTGTAAAACATAAGGGCAAACTTGGCAGTTTTAGAGAGTCCTAAGTGCATACTTGCTAGAAACCGTTCTGCTCAGATCTAATTTCTTCCAAACACTTAATTTAGTAAATAAGATCTTACTAGAGGATTTCGATAGTTTGATATGCGGTCAACATTTTCCTCAGCTCATGTTTCCCTTAACTTAATTTTCGAACATTGTTCCATACTCCACAAGACACACTAAATATCTAAGCCAACTTTGCTTGTTCGCTCTGTTTATGTATTGTGATATTTCCTATTTCTATAAATCCATGCAGGACTAATTTTTGTGTACTTATTTTGTGTAGTTGTGTTCTCTATTTCTGTAAATCCAAGCACGACTAATTTTTTTCTAGTTAAATGTCGTTTTTATAGTTTTTTTTTTTTTCTGTGAAAAATAAATAACACATTCTGTTATCGCTTCCCCGAGGTTATGGAGGGGAATTTCGCGCACCAACTGAATTTTTTTTAGAGAGCTTCTCTGGGATTTCGCCACGTTTTCGCATAAACTGATATTTTTTCTGAGGTTAAAGCAAATGGAAGCGCTTGATATCTGTCATTTATAATAATTGTACCGAGTAACACACCACATATATTAATTTTGTACTTATGTTTTTCATTATTGGAGTTTTTTAACATTCGTTTTCATGTTCTACACAAATTCATTATCGCTTACCACCAAATATTGCTAAGCTCAAAATTGGTCTGTTAAGTTTGAAAATGTTACCAGAAATCTTGGAAAAAAATAGCGGAAATAAAAAACGACTCAAATTCATGCACAGTTTATGCCTCTGTCTAACTAATTTGTTTCTATATATAATTGGATGTATTTCAAATGGGAGGGGGGTCAAAACTTAAGTGATATCGCCTAAAATAGGCAAATTATATAAAAAATTTATGGAAGTATGTCAAATCTTATAGTTTGTAGGGGGTGGTTTTTTTTTTTTACTTTTAAACACAAAAACAGAGCATGCAAGCAAACTTGGCTTTGACATTTAGTGTATTTTTTTGGAATATGGAATAATGTCCAAAAAGTAAGTTAAAAGTAAGTAACTGTAGTAAGGAGCGACCAGGCTCAATAGTAACCGAAACTCTAAAAAATGGAATTTCGATGCCAATAGTTACATAGAAAGAATCGCATTTTTACGTTGATTTTAAATATATAAGTTTCATCAAGTTTAGTCTTATCGATCAAAGGTTACGAGCTTGATAATATTTGCCTTACTTTAGAAAATAGGGGGAAACAACCCCTAAGTCATAGAATCTCAACGAAAATCACACCACTAGATTCAACGTATCAGAGAACCATACTGTAGAAGTTTCAAGCTCCTATCTACAAAAACGAGGAATTTTTTATTTTTTGCCAGAAGACAGATCACAGATATGTGTTTATTTGTTTGTTTGTTTTGTTTTTTTTTTCCACGGGTGATCGTATTGACCCAGTGGTCCTAGAATGTCACAAGAGGGCTTATTCTAACAAAAAGTTCTAGTGCCCTTTTTAAGTGACTAAAAAAATTGGAGGGCACCTAGTACATGCACACTTTTAGTACCTCCCATGCACACTTTTTCCCCAAAATCACCGGATCAAAATTTTGAGATAGCCATTCTGTTCACCTTAGTCGAAAACCTACTAACTATATCTCGGGGGACGACTTAATCCTCCACAGTCCCCAGGGGAGGGCTGCAAGTTACAAACTTTGACCCTTGTTTACATATAGTAATGATAATTATGAAGTGTACAGACGTTTTCAGGGGGATTTTTTTTGCGTCGGGATGGGGGTGGGTCGGTGGGGGGGGGGTACGTGAGAGAATCTTTTCATGGAGTAATTTATCATGAGGAAAGAAAATTTCCATAAAGAAGGCGCAGGATTTTCTAGCATTATTTAAAAAAAAAGAGAAAATAAATAAAAAAATTTTTAACTGGAAGCAATGAGCAGCATAAAAAACTTAAAACAAACATAAAATATTCCATATATAAGGGGTTTCGTCTCCTCCTCAATACCTTCCTCTTTACACTAAAGTATTTTTAGTAATTTCAACAATTTATTCTATGGCCTTTGTAATTCATGGGTCATTCTTAAAGATTTGGGACAAAATTCAAGCTTTAGTGTAAAGAGCGAGGTATTGACGAAGGATCGAACCCCCTCATATACGTAATAAAAATACACAAATATAGAAGTTCGTTACATAAGTTAATTCGTAAGATACGTATGTTTATTACTAACAAAAAAGTTCGTAAAAAAATTAAAAACAAAATTTAGAGGCATTTTTAAGTAGCCACAAATTGGTGGTCAGCTAGGCCTCCTCCCCCACCCATTTTTTTATCAAAATCGTCCGGTCAAAACTATGAGAAAGCCATTTAGCAAAACAAAATTAATATGCAAATTTCGTTTGGTTATTCATGTGCGGTGAGCCAAAATAAAAAAAAATGCGTTAATTAAAAACGTTCAGAAATTAAATGAAAAAAAAACAATTTTTTTTAACTGCAAGTAGGGAGCGACATTAAAACTTAAAACGAACAGAAATTTTTATTCCGTATATAAAAGGGGTTGTCCCCTCTCGTGTTTCCATGTTTATCATGTTGTGAACACCTCGCTCTTTACGCTAGAGTTGTTTTTATTGTTTCAAAAAGTACAGTTGTGACAAAGAGTCAAACTTTGGCGCAAAGAGCAGGGTTAATTGGGGTTAAGTTTTGATGTTGCTCCTTACTTTCAGGTGAAAAAACTTATTCCTTTATTTAATTTCCAATAGCTTTTTAATTAGTGCTGGAAGTCCAGCTCCCCTCCCATGAAAATTTCCCTTCCCCCATGAAAACTTCTCCATGGAAAGATCTGCCCACATAGGCACCCAAACCAGAAATCCCCTCCCCCCAAAAATATATTTGTACTTCCCAATAGCTAATACTATATGTAAGCAATGGGCAAAGTTAATAACTTGCAGCCCTTCCCCGGGGACTGTGGGGAAGAGGGGATCAAGTCATCCTCAAAAACATAGGCTATTAGATTTTTCGACCATGCTGAAGAAAATGGATATTTAAAAATTTTGATTGGACAATTTTGGGTAAAAAAGGGGGCTGGGAGGGAGTAGTCGCCCTCCAATATTTTTGGTCAATTAAAAAGGCCACTAGAAATTTTTATTTCTCATCACATGAGCCCTCTATTCTACGATTACTGGTTCGGTGCGATCATCAATGGGGGAAAAAATTAAATGAACTCATAGCAAAAAATTAAAATTTCCACATTTTTGTATATAGGAGCTCAAAACCTCTACAGTAGGGTTCTCTGATATTCTGAATCTCATGGGGTTATTTTCATTAAGATCACACGAATTCTTAGAGGTGTTCCCCCCTTCTTCGAAAACTAGGCAAATTTTTTCTGGCTCGTAACTTTCGATGGGTAACATTAAACTTCATGAATTTTATATATTTTGATTAAGCATCAAATTGGATTTTTTTTTTCCTATGTCTATTATTATCAAGACTGTTTCTTACAGTTTCGGTTACTATTGAGCCGCATCATTCTTACTTACAGTTCGTTACCACGAACTGTTTGATTACATATACTGTAATATTTCAATTAATGTGGTGTTTATTCGACTGTAGTTTGTAAATCTACCACGTACTGTTGGATATTGGAAGAGCTATTTAACGTTTAGGCTTGACATTTCTAGTCGAAGGTTTGTTCAGACGGCTGTTCACTCGATTGTAATCGAGTGCACTCAATTGTAATTGATATATCTAGAATACAACGTTGGAGGTTGGACGAGCCCTTGGTCATTGATACTTAATGTTTTTATGTATTTTACATAACCAATCTCTTAATATGAATATGTAAATAGTGAAAAATTTCAGTTAATATGGTTTTACAACAAGTAATAAGTATAGCTATTAAATGATGTTGGACGTTGGACGACCCATTGGAAGTTTAGACTTGACATCTCTAATTGGAAGTTTGGTCATATGGCCAATCCCTTTATACGAATATGTACACACTGTAGTATTTCAATTAAAATGAGTTAAGAGCATAATTGGTATATCTAGAACACAACGTTGGAGGTTGAATGAGCTCTTGGACGTTGATGCTTGAGATTTCTGTAGTGTTTTAGCCAACATAGCCAATCCCTTACGAGCCTAATTTGGCACTATAATATTTCAACTAATATGTTTCTTACGAGTGTAGTTTGTATATCTGACATATTCTATATGTCAAAATTAGTTTCTTTGTAAGAATATACATTACTGTAATATCTCAATTTATTTGGTGTTTATTCGACTGTTATATGTAAATCTACCACGTACTGTTGGATGTTGGAAGAGCCATTTTTGACGTTTAGGCTGGACATTTCTAGTTGGAAGTTTGTTCATATGACCAATATCTTAATAAGAATATGTACACGCGAGCGTAATTGATGAATCTAGAATATAACGTTGGTTGTTGGACGAGCAATTGGTCATTAATCCTTGACATTTTCACGTATTTTAACAGAGCCAATCTCTATAAGAATATGTATAGACTGTAGTATTTCAATTAAAATAAGTTATGACTGTAATTGGTGTATATAGAATATAACGTTGAAGGTTAGACAAGCCCTTGTAAGTTGATGCTTGACATTTCTATATTGTTTTTAGCCTACATAGCCAATATACATAGCCAATATACATAGCCAATTCCTACATAGCCAATTCCTTACAAGTCTAAGTTGGCACTATAATATTTCAATTAATATGGTTCTTACGAGTGCAATTTGTATATCTGACATATGACATTTGAAATAATTAGTCGCTTTGTAAGAATTTAAAACAGTTCAAAATAGGGATGAAACCTTTTAATTGACAGTGAACAGATATAAAATTATTTAACTGGATATTTCGAACACATATACAGTGTTCATCATCAGCAGTAAAACTAGATGAAAACTGATGATGAACGCTATATATGTGTTCCAAATATCCAGTTAAATAATTTTATGTCTGTTCACTGTCAATTAAAAGGTTTCATCCCTATTTTGAACTGTTTTACTTTCGTCATGGAAAGGCAGTGTGGTCTTCGAAGTTATCTATATTTGTAAGAATATACATATATTGTAATATTCAATTAATGTGGCGTTTATTCGACTGTAATTTGTAGATCTATCACGTACTGTTGGATGTTGGAAGAGCTGAGAATTTCAATGAATATGGGTTTTACGACTGTAATCAATATAGCTATTAAATGACGTTGGACGCTTGACGACCCGTTGGACGTTTATGCTTGACATTTCCAGTTGGAACTTTAGGCATATGGCCAATTTGTTTCTAAGAATATGCACAAACTGTAATATTTCAAGTAAAATGAGTTACAAGAGCATTTTGTGCATATAGAATATAACATTGGAGGTTGGATGAGCCCTTGGACGTTGATGTTTGACATATTTACGTATTTTTACATAATAAACCTCCTTCTGAAAATATGTAAACACAGAAACATTTCAGCTAATGTGGGTGATGTTATTTTTATATCTAGTATATGATGTTGGACGATCCACTGGGCGTTACATCTCGGTATTTCTGAGCAAACGCGTACGAAAGCTTTTTTTTAGGAGAGAAGGAATCATAAAAATAAAAGATGATTCGATACTTTAAAAAAATATACCCAGAAATTCGAAAATACTTAGAATGCTCGGGAGGGTGGACTCTAAGCCCCCTCTCTCCTGCGCATGTTTCAACTTCTAAGGTATTTTGACATAACCAAACTTTATTAGAATATGTGCACGTTGTAATATTTCATTTAAAAAGGGTTTCGATACCGTAAATTTGTGTATCTAGTATATGAAGTTGCATGTTAGACGAGCCATTGGAAGTTGAGTCTTGAAATATCTTAAGTATTTTATGCGACAAGTCCATTTTGTAAGAGTGTGTTCACACTGTCGTATTTCAGTTAATAGAAGTTTTACTAGCGAAATTTGTCATCTAACTTGTGTGCGAATAAAATATATTAACATATAATAAGTGTTTACCTTTTAGCCAAACTTTTTATTTTTTATAATTTACAAGCAAACAAAACTGGGAATGTCTGTGCACCATATAGGCATGTCTGTGCAGCAAAGCAGCCAATTAAGTTCTATATCGTCTTTCCTTTATCCGTTTATTTGCTTTATTTAGTTTATATTTATTACAAATAAGTTGGCTATATTTATTTTATATGTTTATAATTTATTTTCACATTTATGATTTATTTTATATTTACTCTCGATTTTATTTTCTTCATTAACTTAAAGATTTTATTAATTAGCTTATTCCTTCTTTTTCTTAATTTGTGACTAACATATTTTATTAGGTTATTTTTGGTACAGATATTAGGTTTTATCCTAGATTGACCTGAATTAAATATAAATCATTGACAGAAAACTGAAAGTAAATGAACTATAAACAAAGCATCTTTTAAGGTGGCGTTCGTTAGCTCGTAATTTAATTGTTTGATATTTTTTCCTTAATTTATTAATGAAATTTATTATTTTAGTTAATTTAAACATTAGCTTATTTATTCTTTTTCTTAATCTGTGGTTAGCATATTTTAGGTACCGGTATTACCAATACCGTATTAGGCATTAGGTTAGGTATATTTTATCTAAGGTTGACTTAATTTAAACATAAATCATTGACAGAAAACTGAAAGCGAATAAACAATAAACAAAGCAACTCTTAAGATTTCTTTCGATAGCAAGTAATTTATTAATTGTTTTGACTGTCATTAAATCAATAGTTATTAACGCCAAAATAATTCAATAATAAATTACTAAATGTAATCCAATTATTGTCCTTTGTGGGACAGCTCAAACAAGTTTACCAAAGTGAGCCTATGAATATCTAAAGTTGTAAATTCAATTGACTATTCGCTCATTAAAATAAATTCCACTTCATAAATCTGTTGTCATTTTAGGATTTAAGTTTCTTTCTTTTATTTTTTTTTTATTGTATCTTCTTTTATTTATTTAAATAAGAGATAAGATGAAGATCCTCCTTAGCCATTTATGGCACATAGGGAGTCGAATCGTTTGTAAGTTGCTGGGTATTTTTAAGGGGACAGGTAGCAGGCCTGTTACCCAATCTAGCGGCAGCGCTAATCGAGGCCCAGGCTCCGTAATGCCAAGCAGAGTATGGATCATATAGGGACAGGTAGCAAGCCTGTTACCCAATCTAGCGGCAGCGGTAATCGAGCCCAAGGCTCTGTAATACCAAGCAGAGTATGGATCATACACGAACAGGTAGCAGGCCTGTTACACAGTCTAGCGGCAGCGGTAATCACAATCTAGCGGTAAAGTGGATCTATACTCTGCTTGGCATTACGAAGCCTGTATTGAGTATAGATCCACTTTGCATCCAAAAGGTTACAAAAATTTAACAGCCAGTGATTCTGATCCGGTGACCTCTTGAATCGTGACCTTTTGAATCGTGACCTTTTGAACCTCTTGACCTCTTGCCATCGCTCTTCCTCTCCGTCCGCCTACTCCTTTTATTTATTTGTCTTACATGTGTTATAAAATAAATCCATTTTAGATTTTTGCAAATGTTTTGATTTTGAATTACATTAAAGATTAGCAGATTATATGGTGTTTTTTTTCTTTCTTTTTTTTTTTTTTTTTGTCTTTTTTTTTTAACTTCACAAGAGCGCTGGTCTTACCTTCAATAATACTATTGTAAAATTTTCGTGGGATTCCAGTCCGAAAAGTTGCTGTTTCGCTCTTTTTTACATAAAAGGTTAAAAACATGAAGAGGATTTGCTTCAAGACGCTTATTGCATTACTCCCTTTGCTTCTCTAGTCCTGCAGATTCAAACTTTTCCCTGATTCCAGCTCAAACAAGATGCAATGAATCTACCTATCTGCTAAAACTTAGAAAAGGGAGGGGCGCTAGGGGTCCGTCAGAACCACTGGCCACCTTTAATTCTTCAGTAGATTCAAAACCTTAGGATGGCTGTTGTTCAAACACGGCATAACATGCCTATTTTCATGAAAAAAGCAGGTGACGAAATGGAAAAGGATACTGGAGAGGTCACTGGTCAACTGCTCCCAATAATACAAACTGACTATGCTTGTATTGTGCTAAAGTTGACTAGGAGAGGGGGATGGAAGGACCCTGGGCACAATTAGTGGCGTTAGCTCATTATCGCGCTCAGTCAAAATTTCGATTGTTTTCACAACGAATCAGAAGTTAGTCTGGATTAGTGCAAAATTATTATTCAATTTTTTCTCCGACACACATCACATCCAATAAATTTGTCAGCCACCTGAAATTTTCCAAAATATCTTTGGAACAAATTTTAGTAAAAAGACCCAGATAGAACAGAAGAAAAAATGTATGCCCAGTACTTGAATCAGTTTTTCAGGACTATTGCTAAAAGGAAATTCAACCTTTCTGATTCAAAATTTTATTTTCTTGCTATTAGTGAGCTTTCTAATGTCCCTAATTAAAAATAGAACTTTCTAATTTCTTTAGTAATGAGGAAAATATTAAACCAGTCCCACTTTTAATTATATGGGGTTGCGCATTGTCATCAAAAACATGAGATGATAGAGAGAGGGGGAGTGAGTCAGAAGCAGGGCAGGAGGCAGAGATGATACCATTTCTGTGCCTCAGTCCTAAGCGTAGAAATTGAAATAGCAAACCAAACTTGAATCACAAACAGAAATGGCTTGTAACCTTTACTAACCCGTAAGAAAATGCCCCGATTTGAATCTCTAAATTTATGTATTTATTCCAAGAAAATATTTTGACAATACTTCCGGTGAACAACGGCAGATCTTGCCCAATAATAGTGGATATTAAAGGCTCTAGGGTACGAGAGAATGAAATCCTTTTCCCACTTATTTTCTTTGGTTTGTTATATAAGGAAGATTAAATGTAATGAAAGTAGGACCCAAGAAACACTGATTTCAAGGTCAAGGCTCAGTCGGGCTTAACTAATAATCAATTAAAAAGAATTTTATTTATTTGGTCTTTCTTTTATGATATTTAATATCAATTACATTAATAGTAACTTCCGGCATTTTCAGTTTGAACTAGTACAGGGCTTTATATCTGCTGGTCATAAGTCTAATATGGCTCTTTACTTTTCCTGGAAAAAACTTATTTTTCATAAGGTTTTTTTTTTTTTAATCAATAAAACAAAAAGAATTTTTGCCACCAAAGATTTTTTTAATGATAATAAAATAGCTAAATTAAACCAAAGACGCAGAAATGAAGTCAAACAGTAATTTTAGCTTAAAAAATAAGATATATATCACTGTCAATAAAAAAATGAAACCCAAAGCAAACAGAAATCGCGATAGATAATTAAATCAAAGTTAAAACAAGCAGAAACTACCACAAACTGGAGTGGGACGAACGCATCCCAAGCTCTCTATAGACCAGACCGTCATTTGCGCTTTACTGAAGGAATTTTTACTTCGAAATGTGTGGGATTTTTTTTTCTTATAATGTCAACAAAAAATAATAAATAAAAAGAAGTCACCATAATTAAACCTAAGAAATAAAATAGATAAACCTGAGATACACTTCTCTGTGACAAAACGCGCGAAAACCAAAAACCTAAACCTAGAAACCAAAACCAAAGAAAACCAAAAACCTAAAAAATTCTTATCTAACATGCAGGATGGTTCTTGCTTCAATCTTTGACACAACCACATGCCTCCTCATTAAATTAAATCAAATAAACTCGGCATTAGTGTTTCCCCTTTCCTCCCTGAACGTAAAACTATCTCATCTATTTAAACTAAAAAAAAGACCCAAGCTTATTTTTAAAGTTCATTTTTCTGAAAGACCCAAGGAAGTTCATGCACCTCAGCTCTTGTGAAAAGAATTTTCCAAATTTCACACAGCATACATTTAGGGACAATTCAGAACGCACTGTTCGCCTCCCCTCAAGCTCAAAGCCAGATGGCGTGATTGTCGTGTAACCTTCAAAAATAAAAATCACATTTTTTTATTATGAGTAGTAGAAACTATTTACTTGAAAATAGATGTTAATCTTACCTAGAGAAGTAGCTTCGCTGGTGTCAGAATGAGCAGATGATCTCAGATAATCCTTTTCTCCTTTACTCTTTCTGAACATCTGCTGCGATTTCACATACCTTGGATGACCATGTCTAGTTTTGTATTCTTTTATTTCTGCTACTGGAGATGAGTTCATGTCAAAATCAGAGTCACCAGTACCGTCATGACTATTTATATGGGGCGAATCAAGGGTAGTTAGGGCACCCTGCCTTGACCTTGACCTAAAAAGAATTAATAAAATTGACCATTGAATTGACAAAATTGGTCATAACAAAAATGACAATTGACTAAGTATATCGCAGATATACTTAACATGTGAAAGCTTTTTCTTTCGGTTTTCAGATTTTTTCCTATCATAGAAATACAGACCTTAGAAATGCCCTATAAATACCCTTTCTACTTCTAAAATCTGAATTTCTAAGTAAAAATGCTACTGCTAAATTCTCGGATTTTTTTTTATTCATGCTACTGGAAATAAGTCCATATTGAAATTATTCTTCACTACCTTCATGCTATTTATAAGGGGTGAATCAGAGGCACTCCGTTTTGATATTAAACTAAAAAGATATTAGGGAATCTGATTGATATTAAAGAATTTGATACTGAATAGCTAGATAAGTTTAACATTTAAACTTTTTAGCTTTCATTTGTGTCTGGAATTCAAATCTTCAATTTGCATTAGAGCTGGAAGATTCAGGGAAGCTTCCTTTCTTAGATGTTTTAATTTTAAAGCATACTCCTAACCTTGAATTTTCTATCTATAGGAAACCATGCACAATGATCGTTATCTGTATTTCTCGTCTAACCATCCTCCTCCTGTGAAAAGAAGGGCGATAACCTCTTTAGTCGACAGAGTTCTAAAATATGTTCACACAATCATGTAGTATCTGAATTGAAATACGTTAAAGATATTTTATTCTGTAACGTTTGTAAATCAAACTTATTGAGAATATCATAAATAGAAAACTAAGAAATGTAAGACCAGAAAATAATGAACCTATGCCCCTTTTTTTAGTTACTCCGGTAATTGAAAACAAAACCTTCACCACTCTACCATATATCCCAAAACTCAGAGACAAACTTAGAAAATTTTTAAAGAAACATAATCTATCTGTTTCTTTCAAAAATGAACTGAAGGTTGAACGTTTTTTGCATTCTGGAATGGATAAAATTGACCCTATATTGGGTAGCGGAATTTTCTGAGTCCCAGGTCCATATGGGAAGTTCTACATTGGCAAGATCCGTCAACGTCTGCGGGAACGTCTGCATGAACCCAAGGTTTAAATAAACAAGTCCCTGAGATGTGAAAATAAAAATTTTTATCCTACTTCGGCCCTCCGCATCTTTGAAAATCCATATTATTCAGTACTTTTTGACGAGGCAATTTTAAAATCTAAATATATTCATATAATGTATATATATATATATATATATATATATATATATATATATATATATATATATATATATATATATATATATATATATATATATATATATATATATATATATATATATATATATATATATATATATATATATATATATATATATATATATATATATATATATATATATATATATATATATATATATCAATGCATTTTCAACTTCGTGCGCAAATAATCCGGATTCTTTCTATAATTTACTTCAAGAAAGGTGTGCAACAAACAGAATAAATAACAAAAGAGGAGATAGAAAGAACAAAAACTTACTTTGAACTTTCCACAGAAGGTTGTCTGGAACTCCAAGCATCAGTTCCAACTTCGCTTTCAGAAGAACTTGGAATTTCATTACTATACTTGTGGGCTCTTGACCAGATTAACTCCTTTGGCCTTGCTGATGTTAATTTTTCTGAGGATAGGTAGCGTTCATTCAACTTACTGCGCGATAGTCCAAACACGTTGACTTTTGCTGCGTTGATTGGATCCTATAATAAATTAATAAATGTCTATAAATTAAAAGTTTCAAGGGTTGTGATATTTATTGAACCTAATAAACCGATTACCCCACCCAAAAGTAAAAAAAAAAGCAAACGCAAAATTAAATATATACGAATTAATGAATCTTTTACGTTATTTCGATGTAGTGCACTTGGCAGATTTGTTTAGATTTAAACCTCAAAGGGCGTAAATCAAAGCAAATTATTTTTATACCAAAAGATATATTTTTATACCCCAAGAATATATCCACCAGATTTCTTTTGCCAATATATATTCAAAAATTTAGTCGCATGCAGTGAAAAGTTAAAAGCTGGAAATGACTTGATCGAATTTTATTATGATAACATTAAAGTATCGACATGATATATGAGATAGGCAGATTGAATTCATTGAAATAAGTTATAATTGAGTTTAGTCAAGAATTTTTTTCCTATTTGCGTTCAAAAGCAAAGACTCTGAAATCAAATATTAACACCATAAACTACAACAATAAAATTACTTCTGCTGCGACTGCTGACAACCTATTGCAGTATGAAGCCACCTAAGACCAACACAGCATCACCTACTCCTCATCCATTCTCCCCTTGGAGCTTCACTTTTTACTCCTTCCAATGAAGCTCTTAATTTATCTTTTATCTCCTCTCACCCTATTGCGAAACGTCCTAAGACTGAATTGGCAAAACGAACCATTTTTAGCAATCTGAATTTTGCCATTTGCCATTTTAAATAAGTTTGAATTTTTTTTTGGGTGGCAGCATTTAATTGTTACATTTTAGTACATTTGAATTTCAAAGCGTCTTTTAAATATGTTTCAATTATATTTTATACAATGTATTTTCATAATGTATGTCTTTCATCCTCCTGGTACTATATGTGGAGTACTGGGACCTAGTGGAGAAGCCAGGGCTCCTGGTACTATATATATATATATATATATATATATATATATATATATATATATACATATATATATATATATATATATATATATATATATATATATATATATATATATATATATATATATATATATATATCTGATATATATATATATATGTGTGTGTGTGTATGTATGTATTTTCTATTAGCTTACTAACGTATACAATATTTAAAAACTTAATTTACTTTCTATGAGATTTTTTCTAACAATGAGATATTTTAACTAATTTTTCTCCTCATTTCTCATTATAATAGTTCTCTCTCATTATAATACTTCCGCAAATAAGAGGGCCATTGATAATAAAAAAAAGAAAATAATTACCATACTAATCAATATTATAGAAAATAAATGTATCTTAAAATAATTGCAAACGTGGCTTTCAGTTTAATTAGAATAATTGCATTAGAATACCTGAACAATTGCATTATTTGAATAGCTTGATTAATTGAATAATTATATTAATTGAATAATAATTGTAATAATGGAATAGATAGATAGATAGATAATTTTTTATCTGCACTATTGCATAAATAGACATGACAAACCAGTGCACATGCCTGGTGTCATACTTTAGCACCGACAATATTACATACTTTGGGGCTTACAACGTTATACGAAAATAAAAACTAAGAGGAGAAAAAAAAAAAAAAGCTCGAGCTCTGACAAAATAAAAACAAAAATAAACCAAGCCAAAGCAAATAAGCCTAGAGCATCAATATAAATATACAGAAAAAAAATTCCCCGCAACACATTAAACATAAATCACCTAATTATTTGTTATTATTATTAATAATAATAACTATTAATTTATTGTTTTTTTAAAATACTTGAAAACCTCTAATGGCTTACATATAAACCCGTCATAGCTTTAATACTCACACCCAATAAAAACTGCATTAATTGAATAATTGCATCAATTGAATAATTGCGATTGCATTAGAATAATTCTTAGAATAATTGCATTTTCTATCAATTTAATTTTACTATTTCAATAAGGACCTTATTTTTTGTAAAAAATTTTCATTTTGATTCTATTTCTGGATGAGGTGGAGTGTTTGCAGATGTTTGGCTAATCTGAAAAACGTGTACAATAGTTAGAACCTTACTTTATTTTCCATGAGATTTCCCAGACTAAGACTTCTTTGCTGTTGTAAGTTTTCTGCTTGAATTAGGTCGCGTAGATTATTATTGGGTCTGTCAGAGCCAGCTGAAATTCTCCTTTCCTTCTCTTCAATCGGTCGAATGATCATATTTTTCTAGAATTATACAAAAACAACAAGTAAGAGAAAAAAAATATATGTATCAGGGAGTATGTTTGATATGCTTGTTAAGAAACTTTGTACGAGCCTATTTATCAATTAAAATAGGAAATTTATCACCAATGAGAAAATTTTACTTTGAAACTGGACTTTAGAAAGTTTGCAACATTTCATATGCCCATTAGAAGAAAAGAAATTTGGATACTACTTTTTATTGATATCTGGTCAAGTTCAAGGTCAAGTAAGGTTCGGATCCGGGTTTAAAATTTAAATTCAAATAGCTTTGAAGTGACACTCTCAATTTCGAATATTAAAATAATTTTTATTAAATGTCTTAATTGAAGTATTTTTTATCCGGTCCCATAGAGCCGTCATCTTACTATGTGCCACTAATGCTGGCAATCTTGCTTTTTTCTTTTGATACATCTATTATATCTTCTCTATTATATCTTATATCTTATTACTTATATCTTATCTCTTATTATTATATCTTATCTATTATATCTTCTCCAAAAATATCTAAGAAAGGGTTGTTTTGAGATAACCTCCACTGGAAAGATATTCCACATGGGAATGTGGAACAAAAGTAAAAAATCTTCTATGTGCTCTAGAGGGTTTGGGATAGCTAGCACCCAGCCCCCCATTTGTAATTCCTGACTGAAGGGCCAAGAAACGGAGATCAGCATACCACAATCCTGAGCTCTGCCTCTCCGTGGTGACCCAGTATATTTTGTTTGTTATACGTACTATATTAATTGATTAATAAATTGAATTAAAACATTAAGAAATTGGTAAATTGATTTGGTAAAATTTCATTGGCTTTATAAGTTTTACAAAGAGTCCAAGGCAGTCACGAGCGAGCAAACATAGCTTTGTAATCGACTAGTAACTAATTTTTTCACACCTGTCCTGTTTCAAGAATTTACTTTTCAAAATCAAGATTCCGGGACAGGCATGTACACATAATTTTTTTTTCCGGGGAGGAGAATAGTTGAACTTTTTCAAGAGTGTCCAATAGTGTAAAAACAGATTTCATTCTATTATCTGAATAAGAAGTGCATATAAATATAAGAAAATTTAGAATTTTGGTGAGGGGGGACCCATCCTCCTACGCATATCCCTGATCCAGGAAGCACTTTTCTTTCCCTGATAGTGTCGGGTATAAAATTTGTCATAAATGAAAGTAAATACAAGTATATGGTAGTAAATACGGTATTTTGACAATGAATGTTTTCTACAATATGGTAATATTTGAATGTAAATTTCGGGGACCGTACATGTCAAAAAAAAAAAAAAAAAAAAAAAAAATCAAGACAGCACGCCAATGAACTCTTGATTCAAGTTTCCAGTTTTTAAGTTTAATGAACAAACATAGCTCTAAATGGTACTCACTTTACTGGTTTGTTCACGCCTGTCAGACTTCAAGAATTGACTTTTCGTAATCGGGAGTCCAGGAGGCATTTCTAATTCACTTATTGTATCTAGTATAAATTCTGCTCCATTAATATCATATAAGTTGGTGGGTGTGGTCAGAGATAGAGTCCACCCGGCGTCTTCTTCAATTCCTCTGGAATTGACGAGGAGAGATGCGACCTCCTCTGTTGTAACCCACGATTCAAGGCCGGAGACACTGCTCATCTCTGAAATTCAAAACTAAATTTTAAACATAAATAACGTTGAAATACAATAATCCAATCAAACCCAGAAGAATTTAGTAAAATCCTATAAAAGGGATTGATATTGGTTACTGTGTCTCCGCCTCTTAGAAAACCTTCAAACTGTGACACGAGTCTGTCTCAGTTTGAGACAAAGAGACGTCAGGAGTAATTGGGCCTTTGAACACCTAATTAATATTCTCATGAGGGTTCATCTGCCCCCCACATTCTTAGAGTAGAAAAACAGTACGAAATTTAAAGCGCAGCTTCGTTTTCATCATTTTTTCATAGTAGAAAACTAATTTGCAAGTACTACTGTATGGTCTGGTTTGGCCCAAGAAGTTCAGCTTGTTGATTATCAACCAACAATATAATGATTAAACACTACAATACAAAAAGCTACACACTAGAATACAGTAAAATACTAATAAAGAAATATGCTAGAAAAAGAAATAAAAAAAGAAACTGGTTTTTACTTTAATGCACAAATCATCTGGTAGAATAAATCTAATTACTTAGTTTAGAAACAAAATAAAAAATCTTAATAAAAACTATTTTTATTTATTTTGATATACCAATCATCCGGAAAAAATTTTTACTTACTAGGTTTACAAATAAAAAATAAAATAAAAATTAGTCAAGATGGCAAAAATTTCGAAACCAGATTTCTAGTCATTCTATATATACATTAAATAAAAAAACAATTTTTTAACTGAAAGGAAGCAGCAACATTAAAACTCAAAACGAACAAAAATTATTCTCTATATGAAGGGTTGTCCCCTCCTCAATACCTTGCTCTTTACGCTAAGGCTGTTATCATTTTTAAAATAGCTGCCTACGCTAATTAAACGGCCCTGTGTTTCGGTAGCCGTTCTTAAAAATTTGGAGAAACATTCAAATTTTAGCGTGAGGAGAAAGGTTTGAGAAGGGGCAACCCTTCATATACGGAATGATTTATGATCGTTTTGAATTTTAATGTTGTTCGTTCCTTTCAGCTAATAAAACTTGTTTTTATATTTAATTTCTGTTTTTTTTTCAAATAATGCAGATAAATCTGGCTCAACCTCCATGAAATATACCCCTCCCCCTCACGGGAAACTCCTCAATGAAAATTTATTCCAACGTAAAGTGCACACCCGTCAAGTTCCCTCCAGACAGTTCCATCCTCGCTAAAAATCCCCCTCCCCTTAAAATTTCTCGCGGACGATTCAACCTGAAAAATCATCCTTAACACACTTTCATTTGAAAAGACTTTAATTTCTAATCAGTTTCCCGATCACTCCGGAAATGCCCCCCTTCCGTAGACATTTTTTCTGAAATTCAAAATATACGAAAAATAACCTCTGGATAATTCCCCGTAATATCTCCACATGCAAAATTAAGTTGACAAAGATACTGTAAGACAATTACCAAGAATTTCGTACAAGATCCTCCATGATCCCTCAGCCTCCATGAAATATACCCCCCCCTTTCACGGGAAACTCTACTGTGAAAATTTAATCAAGCGTAAATCACACCCCCGTCAAGTTCCTTCCAGACAGTTCCATCCTTGCTAAAAATCACCCTCCCCGAAAAATTTCTTGTAGACGATTCAGTCTGAAAAATCAGCAAAAAAAAGCAAAGAAAGCAAAAAAGAAGAAAGAAACATAACAGAAGGAAATGCAAGATTGTACTTCTGGTCCACCTTTTTTATGTTTTCTGGTGTGGGGTGTGAGGTGTACCTTCCAATGGGATGGTTCGAATTTTTCGAGGGATTTTAATTTTCAAAGGAGATTGGAAAAGAAAGCATACCCAAACCACATTATTTATCATGATGACTTTTTGCGTGATCAAGCCAATTTGAAAAATAAATAAAAAAAATTATTTGTTTTGCACTGAGGACGATTGGGCGGAGGTTCCGGTAAAAAACTTGCATTTTTTTTTACCTTGTTTCACTGAATTAGCTTATTGATTGAAAACTATCAAAATGTGATTCATTGTAAAAAATGTGAATTATCTTTTTTTCCATTAAATAGTCGAACAGTTTGTAGTAACGAACTGTAAGTAAGGAGCGATGCGACTCGATAGTAACCGAAACTTTATGAAACAGAGTCTTGATTACAAAAGATCATCAAAAGAATTGAATTTTGATGCTTATTCAAAATATGTAAAATACATCAATATTTAATGGCACCCTTCAAAAGTTACGATCTTGAGAAAATTTGTCCAATTTTTAAAAAAGGAGGGAAGCAGTGCCAAAACATCAAGTGGTCTTAATGAAAATCACTCCATCAGATTCAGCGTACCAAAGAACTTTACTGCAAAGTTTTCAAGTTCCTTTGTACAATAATGTGGAATTTTGCATTTTTTGCCAGAATAAAGATCATGGATACATGTTTATTTGTTGTTTTTTTTTCCCAGGGGAGATCATATCGAACCAATGATCGTAGAAGATCGAGAGAGGACTCACTTGATTGGGAATCAAAAGTTCTAGTGCAATTTTAAGTGACCAAAATATTGGAGGGCATTTAGCCCTCCTCCCACGCTCATTTTTCACCAAAGTCACCCGATCAAAATTTTGCGATATTCATTTTGTTCAGCACAGTCAAAAAATCTTATAACTATGTCTTTGAGGATGACGTAGCTCCACTCATCTCCCACCCAGAGTCCCGGGGGAAAGTGTTGCAAGTTACGAGCCTCGCCCATTGCTTACATATAGATTTAGTTGTATATCATAAAAACACAACTTACAAACAATAGGGAAGTTACGTGGGAGGATATTTCCATGGGGGAATTTTTTATGGAAGAAGGGAAGTTTTCATGGAGGGCGAGCCAGATTTCACAGCGTTATTTAAAAATGAATCAGAAATTAAATAAAAAAACTGCAAATTTCTTCAACTGAAAGCAAGGAGCTACATTTAAACGTAAAACAGACAGAAATTATTATGTATATGAGGGGGTCGCCCCTTCGTCAATACTTCAGTCTTTACACTAAAGTTGTTTTTTTTTAAGTACTTCTAAAAGTACTAAATTGAACTTTATTCTAATTAAACGGCCTTTGAGATTCAGGAGTCACTCTTAAAGAATTGGGACAAAATTCAAACTTTAGCGTAAAGAGTGTGGTATTGACGATTGAGCGCCCCTCAAATACGTAACAATTTCTGTTCGTTTTGAGTTCTAATGTTGCTCTTTAATTTCAGTTGAAAAAACTTGTTTTTTCTTATTTGATTCAAATTGATATGAATCCTTTTAGTAGACAGTAAAAAACAATCCAAAAAAACAGGATATTTTGATCTCATATACAGTGACCGTAACCATCAGATGTACTGTTTTTCAGTGTCACCAATTCACGAAAATGTAGATCAGGGTTGAAGAGATCACAGATTCTGAATTTTTTTAATGCAGATACAAAAAAAAGTTATCTTTTAAAAATCAGGAGAAAAGGGGATTTGTCATGTTTTTCCCAATTTTATCAATAATACTACCCTAAAAAAAGGTATTATTCAAATTCTGGGGAAGGGGCATCCCCCCCACCCCCCAAATTAGAACCTCTATGCCAGTATTTTGTTGAAAAACATTCACAATTCATTTAAAGTACTAACCATCAGGAAATTTAGCCTCAACTGCCATATTAACCTTCTTTTTGTTGCACCTCCACTCAAGCATAGATGGTGGATAGGATCGAGCAATTCCAGAGGGTGCAGCAGTTTTGGCCGCCTGAAGAAGCTTTTGTTGACAAATAACATCGTAGCCATTTAAACCATGATCAGACACGTATCTAAGGAAAAAAAACATTATTTATTAAATTTAAGAAACAGAAGAGAAAAAAGCTTAATAAAGGAAGAATATCACATAAAATATCCATTATGATTAGATAATTTCTGATTCCTGAAGTATCTTTAAAATTTTCTTTTTTTATATAGTCTTCAAAGCTCCGTCAGAAGTGATGATATGCCGCTAGTTCTGGCACTTACCACTCTAATTTCTTTTAATGTGTTTACTATAGCTTTTCTCTTGATGAAAATAAAAGATGAAAATAAAAAGACAAAAACAAATAACGAGGAGATCAAAATAAAACAAAAAGCTAAATTCGAAGAATTAAAACCTAACAACGCGAAAAAAAACAATAACAGGTCAAATAAAAAGTAGACAAATTAAAACAATTAAAACAAAAAACCGCCACTAGCTCATGAAGAAGCTAGACAATCGACTCGTTCTTTCTTTTCTCTTTTGTCTTTTTATTCTTTGGTAAACTATTATAAGACCATGGCCCAGCAAGAAGAAAAGAGAAAAAGATATTCCAGGTACTTATTAAGAAAAGCGTTCGATTTATACAAACATTTTTATTCACCAGGTGAACGTATTTTTTAGATTATTATGAGTTTTTATTTAATCAAAAGCTATTGTAAAAAGGGGTGAGGGGAGGCTGCCCCTCTTATATATAGGGTAATTTCTGCTTGTTTGGACAAAAGTTTGCCCCATGTTGTTTGCACTGCTTTAGAGATTTAATGTGGTTTAAGCCCGTTCACAATGAAAGGTTACTAATACCAAGACATGGCAGGCACTAATTGCCTGTTCAAATTGTATGTTGAACTGTTATATATATATATATATATACAGCTAGTATATATATATATATATATATATATATATATATATATATATATATATATATATATATAAAATTACACATATTATATATTATATAATATGTACCAAGACATGATCGTACCAAGACATGGCAGGCACTAATTGCCTGTTCAAATTGTATGTTGAACTAATTTCGGGAAACTTAGTTTGTTAACAATAGGGATTTAGCTCGCGTCTAGAATTGGATCAATTTGAACGTAGTCAAGGCTGAGCGAAACAAAACTTGTTCATATAATTTTCTGATTGGCTAACAGCCAAACTTTATCCAATACATAAAAGCCACAAACACAAAACAAAAACATAATAAACTTCATGTAGTGGCGCAGTGGCCTTGATCTTAGCTTGGTAATGCGAGACCAAGAGTTCAAACCTAGCTGTAGCATTAAATTACTGGGCTCAAAATTCGATTACGGTGCTGAGATTTGCGAAAGTGTTTTCATAATAATCCAAAGAACAAAAAGAAGAAGAAAGAAAATAAATAATAAACGAAAAATGGAAAAAAAGGATATAATTGTTGTGTTGTTGAGCGTATTCGTGCTATTTGCATGGTGATATTGTGAGTTATTAAGATGTGAGTTTTATTTATTGATTTTGTTTTCATTTTCTTTATATGCATTGTTTAATTTAGCTATATTTATTTTCTTTTTTCTTTTTTTTGTTGATAAAGACTTCCGGACGTGAAGTCAAAATATTCATATTTCTTTATTATTTAAAAAATTTGGCTTTTTTTTTGGTCCACTGCTTAGTTTCAGAATATTATATTGATATTCTCTATATTTTCATCTGTTAAACTCTGTAAAAAAAGAAGTATAATATTGGGAGGACTCTTCAGAGCTCAAGATTATTTTTTGGATTTAAAAGAAAAAAGAAACTATATGAGATTTGAGATAAAGACAAAGAAAATGGAATGATTGCACTGTTAGTCTTTTCATTTTTAAGTTACCGGTCACGAATGACTTTACCACTAGCATCATTTAATTCCGGGTTTCAGAACAGTGAATTCTAGCATTAGCGAAATCTCATTACCCAAATTACTCGTAAATAATAATCTTGTTGGGAGAGAGGAGGGTTCAAGTTCCAAAAAAATAGCGTCTTTGTATACAGTATAAATATGATAAAAATAGAACCTTGATTTGATAGTTTGTATAGACCCTAAGGTCCTAAAAAAAATCTAAAGAACATTTTAAACCTAAAAGACCCTGAACAAAGGGTCTTTTGATAGTTTGATGGTTTAATTTCCATCAATTTTTAATTTTGGAATATTGAAGAGATTTTTATGGCAACTTACTTAAGCAAATACTTGTAAAGGGTTGGAGACGGAGCGAACGCACTTAGGCAACACGAGAGGAGAAGCCAAACTTGAGTGCTGCTGCGTTCATCAGAGTTCTTCCAACTTTGGCTGACTAGCTGACAAAGAATTTCGTCACGAAGTTTGTCGTTGGTTAATCCCTAGAAATAATTTTATCATTTGGAAAAAGAGATCAGACTAGTGATTCCAGCTGATGATTTAGTCATAGCTGACAGATCGTTAGTGTCATATACCAAATTTACAGATATCACTGATCTAGTATAAAATAAACATTGATTTTCAAAGATGATAATAAGATGAAATAAAATTGCTTTTTAATTATGCAACTATTTTGAAAATTATCAAATTATTAAAATAAATTGTTTTGTAGAATAATACATAAACTAATATTAAAATTCTAAATAATAGACAAAACAGATAAATTGAAAGTTTATATATTTTGTTTGTTTTAATTTTTCATTTTTTTGCCTTTATTTCTTTTTCGTACGGTATGTAGCAAGCGTTGCAGAAGAATTTACTTGAGAAGGCCTGATCTCTTTTTGAGATTTATAAGTGAAGAGAAGTGACTTAAAGATGGTAAAACAATCCAGTTAAAAGTGCAGAACTGAATCACAAACTGAAACTTAAAGCAAAATATGTCTTTCAGCATAAGTAAATAAAAGATGCTGGAATGGTTTGAAAGATGTAATAATTTTATTTTGTTTTTTATTGGATGAAATATACGCGTTATCAAGCGTTATCATTATATACGCGTTATCGTTATCACGAATCTACGGCCTGGAATGCAGGGTAACAGGGAAGGATCAGAGAAACTTCCGCAATAGCAACACAGACTCCGATTTTTTGTTTTTAATTCCAATTCTATTATTGTTATTTTATTTTTTTACGTTCCCAATTAACCGTCTCGTCGCTAGAATCGCCAGATTCAAACGATATAGTAATTAAAAAAAGTGCATATAATTACAGAGAAGGGCAAAATAAAAAAAAATGGAATTTACGGTCTATACCAAGCGGGGCTAATGTTCGTTCCAATGCCCTTCTCCCAGGAATTGAATTTGGGCTGGGTTTCGGCCTTCATGTGGTTTCACATACCTTTCCTGAGTATCTTTCACATATTTCTTCTAATACCTATTTGGAGGATAAACCAAATCTCTCAAATTAGATTTGGATAAAGTCTCACTGCATAAACAAATTAACAATAACAATTGACAATATCAATAACAATAACAATTAACAATAACAATAATTAACAAATAAACAAATTATCCACTTTAAAATAGAGTCCAACTAACGAGTATATTCAAATAATAAAAGGATACAAATTACAATAATTTGTATCCTTATAATTATCTTTAATAATAAAGATAAGAATGATGAGAAGTAAATGACACAATAAGATAAGTATGCAAAGAAGATAAGAATGATAGAAGAAAAGACAGTTGATTAACTGCAGTGAATCAACTTTAGCTGAAAATTTTCCACAAGTTTCTTTATAAAGTATTCACACTTTATGAGTACGACTCTTTGATTCCTCCCTCTGCTCACTTAGACTAATATACGGATAAATAATAAACGGATACTATAGACACAAATTTGTTCAGAACAATAACACTGATACGTTGTAAGAATCGTATAAGAAACGTTTTATGAAGAATATAAGAAGAACGTTATAAGAAGAACGTTATAAAAACAACGTTTTAAGAAACGTAACACTGATACCGTTTTAAGAATCAGTAAAACTTTATTGATTTCAGTTTTAACTCCCCCACCCACTTTTCCTTCCTTATTCTGTTTATACTGTCACTACTATGATTGGTGGCTCCTGGGGTCACACAAATACATCATTATAGCTATAAATTACCATAAATAATTTTGATATGACTCACCTTGCTTACAATATAGCCTGATATGGCGAGTTCTCTTTTTGGATTTGAAACTTCGTTGCAAAAATGGAGGATCAATTTGAAGAGAGCAAGCGAATCTTGAATGTCAGTCTCTTTGGATTTAGGCAAAAAGGGGGTTTGAATTGGCTCTTGAGTTGGCCCCAAGGCATTTGTCTAAAAAATATTATTTTGTTAGGGGACGTTCACATGCCCGTCTGCCTAGAATCCCATGTCAAGGCGTTAATCTATAAAGTAACAAGGATATCCAGATAGAAAGATTTTTGCCACCTTAGATCCATCTTAGGTCTATTTGTACCTGTAAACCACCATCCTCTAAGACTTTCCTTCTTTTTTTCTTGAAAACCATGAAGTTCTAAGGTAGGACCAGATTTAAGTCGCTATTGCAACGTTGAATCATGAAAATAAATCTGGAAAACTGATTGGTTACAACAGGTCAAAACCTGATTTACTAGGTGGCATTTACATGCCTGTCTGGCTAGATCCCATGCCAAGGCACTAGTCTACAAAGTAACAAGGATATTCAGACAGAAACATTTTTGCCCCCCCTAGACCCGTCTTAGGTCCACTTGCACGTGAAAAGCACAATTCTCTAAGATTTTCCGTTAAAACAGAAAACACTTTTGGCCCTGCTATTATCAAAAAATGCATAAGTATATATTGAGGCTTTTTTTTTTAAACTGAATTCTGTTTTTTTTCTTATTTATTAAGATATATGTTTATTTAGGTTTTAAATTAATAATTCAAAGAATCAGACCTAATTTTTAACCCCCTTGGTACTGTAAACTTCAAACACTAAGAATCTTCGATTTCCAAAATTCCAAATATCGAAGCCTATGCAGAATCGTTTTCTTTTAATTTGGCTTCATTTCATCTTTAATTTGAAAATTACAATAGCCATAAAATTATTAAAGTAAACAGTTTTAAGTATCGTTTTTTAAGGTAAACATCTTAAAGTGCTCTTGCATTGAATCAGGTTAATCAGTCTGAAAAAAAAATTCAAAGCACAAAAATTGTTAGACTCAGATTAAAAAAGAAATTAACTCAGAATAAAAGAAATTATTTCAGAAAAAGATAAATTATTTAAGGATGTAGAACGGTTTTATAGAAGGCGGTTTTCTAAATTTAACAAATAAATTAAAAAATAATAATAACAAAAAGAACAAATTAATCAACAAACAAATATAGGACATAATGAGGCAATCAGCGCTTTAATTAGCCACTCATTTTTGCAAAATTCACCTGTTTCTAGGGTTCAACCCACACAGTTGACGTTTCAATGGGTATTGAGTTCCTTCAAGTGTTTTTGTCACAAAAGTATTAGTTTAATTCATGTTATATTCTCTTATGCAACTAGCTAATTCCAAGCTTAGGCATGCCTCAAAACACACTTTTCAAAAGCCCCTTCCCTTTTGCGCCAAAACTATAGCATATTTCTTACCAATTCTCTCTGGGGTCTGTATTATAGAACTGACTGATTTCGCAAGTGGGATGGTCCCATTATTGGAATACAGGAGAGTTGTTTTATAGCTTCCAAACACTTTTTATAATCTAACTGCAAGCCATTTCAGTTGTAACTGCAAGTTATTTCTAACTGCAAGCCATTTCAGTAGCTGCAAGCCATTTCAACTGCAAGCCATTTCAGTAGCTGCAAGCCATTTCAACTGCAAGCCATTTCAGTAGCTGCAAGCCATTTCAACCCTTTGCGGATACAAAATGCCTCGTATTAATAGATAACAGGATTTTCCAACCGCAGAAAATGCATTTTTTGATCTGTAAGTTTTTTCTTTCATAATTTTTAGAAATATTTTACTCATGGCGCTAGTGAATTAAGCCCTTTTAGATTTTAGTCTAACTTCAAGTTGAAGTTAATGCCTTTTTGATGTAGCGGTACAATGGCTCTTTTAGCTGAGTGCCAGCTGAACTTTAGTGATACCTCTTTAACCTAAAAGACTTTAGAGAAGGACATACTTTTAATATAACAAGAAAGAGCAGCGCCAGCGATTAAAGATGAGCACAAATCACTCTAAATATGCAGGGGACTCCATTCCCTCAATCCCAACTCATCGAACTCAAAAGCTACACTTTTTCCCATAAATTAAAAGGGATGATAAAATTACATAGACAACTAGCACATGACACAACGTTTACAACGTTTCTTGAAATTCCTTTCTAAAAAACTTGCGTGCAGAAGTAGAACTTTCATCTTGACAGAAACTAGTTACAACCAATCATTTAGCTCTAGATTTTAGAGTTCTCTAAATAGTTTTTTTTTCATATATATTTTTCCTCGTTTATTTATCAAGAAAAAAATTAGCTCTATTCTAAGACCATTAGAGCATTAGTTGTATTCAATTATATTTAGAAGACTTTCTGAATAGTCGGCTTCGGTTAATGTATTTAAAAATCATTAATTAAATTCAAAGACTGGACTCCTTATGCCATTAATATTACATCCAAGGCCGTAGAGGCCTGAAAAGATAGAGTCCGGGTTGGACTTACTTTTTTTTTTTTTTTTTCGTATTTCTTTGATTTTGAATGAATAGTTATCATTTATTTGTTGTAGTTTTGCTGCTGAACAGGGACATTTTAGGTCCCTAAATTGAGCAGTATATTATTGATTGTAAGTGCAATTTTAGTAATTTTTATTTGATGAAATAAACGCATACCTACCTAAAACATATTCCAACGTCCTTATGCAGGTTTTTTAATTTGAAAATTAATTGGCATTATTTTGGTAACTAATTAGGCAACAAAACTCATTTTTAATTGCCCTAAAAGTAGATATCATTAATGAGCTACCTACCAGCAATCTTAAAAACTGCTGAAAGCCTAGCGTTTCCTCCAGAAAACACTAAGAATAATCTAGCACACTGGTGGTAGGAAGCATGTTACTAATATAATACCATATTACTTTCAACTATCCTAAACATCGATATCATTAGTGATCTACCTACAATAGACCAAAAAAAACTATTGAAAACCAAGCTTTTCTCCTGAAAAACGACTTTTCAACTGCCCTAAAAGTAGATGTCAGTAGAGAGCTACCGACCATAAATCTCAAATTCTAATATAAACCGTTCTAATATAAACTCATCATTTTGGTCTTTAGAAACAAGTGACTAAGATAGTACCGATTAAAAAGTGTCATGTCTGGTAACAGATACATAACCTTATTTGAGAAAAATACCTTGAAATACATGTTGGCAAATTTCTGGAAAGGATATTCATGAATATCAGGTGGGAGCTCAAAACAGTTCTCTACTTGAGGAGGCTGTCCAACTAACTTGACAATATTCTTTTCTGAATGTACTAAATGCCATTCTGAAAAAGAAATAAGAATCAAATTAAGATTTAAGATAGATAATTTATTTTCCTATAGAGATAGATACTTTTCTTAACATACTACAGGACAATTGAAGAAAGAATCAAATTAAAATTAGAGATGGATAATTTATATTGTAAATGATTTAATACAGATAAATTACAGATAATCTAGATATATATATATATATAAGGATATGTAATTCTCCGAACGCACTGCATGCCAACCAGAAAAATACATACGAATTGAATTAAGATTAGAGATAGATAGTTTATAAAGAAGATAATTTAATATAAATAAAGTATGTACAATTTATGTTTACAAATTATCCATATAGAGATATATACTTTTCTGAATATACTAGATGTCATACTGAAAAAGAATTAAAAATCCAAAGAAGATTAGAGGCAGACTATTTACGCAGAAGATAAAATAATGCAGACACACCTTCTTTGGACATATTAGTCGGTGATCGGAAGCGGGCAGCCAATTGAAAATCTAACAGATTCACTTAATAATACCCACGATTAAAAAAAAATCCCAATATTTTAAAAAATGACAATATGCTAAAGAAAAATCCCAAAATGCTACAAAACCCCAATTCGTTATCCTAATATAATGTTATCCCGTACGTTATCCAATGTGTTAAAAAATGACATAATAATAAAAAAAATCCAATTATCTGCAAAATCCCAATATGTTATCCGAATGCAATGTTATGTCATCCCATATGTTAAAAAACAACAGTATATATACTTACCATATTTCTTGAGAGTAGGATGATATCTTTTTATCAGTCAAAACTGTCAAATAGTAATGCTGTTTGGATTAATTATGCCACTATATTAGTCATGTTTTTAAATAGTTAATAAGGGAATTGTTCAGCGCCTTTACACAATTCCCTCTGTAGCTTCCATAGATTCAATCTATTGTTCAGTTAGTTTTCTACCAGTTTTAATACAGTGAAGTCACGAATTAAATGTAAGTATCTCAATATATGCGTCTGAGTATTTTATCCCTCAAAAATAGGGAATATACACTGTGAAATTAAAGTTAGGTCTGAAGCTACAAACACATATACATACAAGGCTCTCCTTTCATTCATATAGACATGAAACACATAAACATGGTCTCTCATTCACATAGACATGACACATAAGCTTGGTCTCTCATTCACATTGACATGAAACACATAAACATGGTCTCTCATTCACATAGACATGAAACAAAAAAACATAAGATAAGATAAGATATTTATTTCGAAAAAATCACTATCACAAGCCCTCAAAGGGCCGAATTCGGACTTCGGAGTCGACTAATAAAACAAACAAAGCAAAAAACACAAAGCTAATAATAATAAATAATCAAATTATGAGTCAAAAAAATAAATAAAAAAATATATAAGTCAGAAAAAAAAGGAAAGGGGACAAAAAAAGTATAATAACACAGAAATGAACAAGAAATAAACATATATATCTACAAATTAAAAGGGACACTAAAAAAAAGTCCTAAAACTCACAAAAAAAAGAACGAAGCATAAAACATACGAAAAACACATATGACTTAAAAGGGAAACTAAACCAAAACAGCGGGAGGCAAGCAAATTAGTGTAACGACCTAAAGCACCTCACAAAAAAAAGGGGGGGAGGAGAAACTAGTTGGCTATTTTATTTATTTTTTCTGTGATGAAGGGGACAAAGGTTCTTTCATATCTGGAAGTAACGCAGCGAATGAGAGACAAAACTGGGATAGGCTCAGAAACAGCCCGAGGCTGTCGTAATCTGGATGGTGAGTGACGTTTTGGGAAAACACTTGCCGTCCGAGGGTTCGTTATTGCATTTTTTGAAAAACGGAGGCACAACGACGACCTCCTTCGCTCAAGGGTTTCCAAACTAGCTTTTTTTAGGAGCAGAGAGTAAGGCACCTTGCCTTCTTTGAAAATTATTCGCAAGGCTCTTTTTTGGATTGACTCAATTTTGTCTGATTCTTCACGGGAGATGCCAGGGTGCCAAACTGGACAAGCATATTCAAGATGCGGACGGACATAGTCTGTCATTCACATAGACATGAAACACAAAAACATAGTCTGTCATTCACATAGACATGAAACACATAAACTTGGTCTCTCATTCACATAGACATGAAACACATAAACATGGTCTCTCATTCACATAGACATGACACATAAGCTTGGTCTCTCATTCACATAGACATGAAACACAAAAACATAGTCTGTCATTCACATAGACATGAAACACATAAACATTGTCTCTCATTCACATAGACATGAAACACATAAACATGGTCTCTCATTCACATAGACATGAAACACATAAACATGGTCTCTCATTCACATAGACATGACACATAAGCTTGGTCTCTCATTCACATAGACATGAAACACATAAACATGGTCTCTCATTCACATAGACATGACACATAAGCTTGGTCTCTCATTCACATAGACATGAAACACATAAACATGGTCTCTCATTCACATAGACATGACACATAAGCTTGGTCTCTCATTCACATAGACATGAAACACATAAACATGGTCTCTCATTCACATAGACATGAAACACAAAACATTGTCTCTCATTCACATAGACATGAAACACAAAAACATGGTCTGTCATTCACATAGACATGAAACACATAAACATGGTCTCTCATTCACATAGACATGAAACACATAAACATGGTCTCTCATTCACGTAGACATGACACATAAGCTTGGTCTCTCATTCACATTGACATGAAACACAAAAACATAGTCTGTCATTCACATAGACATGAAACACATAAGCTTGGTCTCTCATTCACATAGATATGAAACACATAAACATGGTCTCTCATTCACGTAGACATGACACATAAGCTTGGTCTCTCATTCACATTGACATGAAACACAAAAACATAGTCTGTCATTCACATAGACATGAAACACATAAGCTTGGTCTCTCATTCACATAGATATGAAACACATAAACATGGTCTCTCATTCACATAGACATGAAACACAAAAACATTGTCTCTCATTCACATAGACATGAAACATATAAACATATAAACATAGTCTCATTCACATTGACATGAAACACATAAACATGGTCTCTCATTCACATAGACATGAAACACAAAAACATTGTCTCTCATTCACATAGACATGAAACACATAATCATGGTCTCTCATTCACATAGACATGAAACACATAAACATGGTCTCTCATTCACATAGACATGAAACACATAAACATGGTCTCTCATTCACGTAGACATGACACATAAGCTTGGTCTCTCATTCACATAGACATGACACATAAGCTTGGTCTCTCATTCACATAGACATGACACATAAGCTTGGTCTCTCATTCACATAGACATGAAACATATAAACATGGTCTCTCATTCACATAGACATGAAACACAAAAACATAGTCTGTCATTCACATAGACATGAAACACATAAACATAGTCTGTCATTCACATAGACATGAAACACATAAACATGGTCTCTCATTCACATAGACATGAAACACATAAACATGGTCTCTCATTCACATAGACATGACACATAAGCTTGGTCTCTCATTCACATTGACATGAAACACATAAACATGGTCTCTCATTCACATAGACATGAAACACAAAAACATTGTCTGTCATTCACATAGACATGAAACACATAAACATGGTCTCTCATTCACATAGACATGAAACACATAAGCTTGGTCTCTCATTCACATAGATATGAAACACATAAATATGGTCTCTCATTCACATAGATATGAAAGAAAGCTTCCGAAATAGCGTGAGCTTGAAGTAGACGTCGCAAACAGGACCTTAAAATAGCATTTAAAAAAGAGGTTTTCGAAAATGTTCTAAGTGTTTTCTTTCCAGAAAGCAGAAAATATTTTTATAAGAGAAAAAATGGGATTTTTGATTTTATTAGATATGACCTGCATACTCAATTTTCTTAGAAAATACATTTTTTTTTTATCTGAAAAAATTCAAATGGTACAATTTGCGGTATTTTTTTCATCCACATAATCACCTTCAGTTTCCGTAATACATTAAAAGAAAGTAAAAGAAATAAAAGTTGTTTTGGAATCCTGCCAATAAACATACCATCAAGCTCCTCAAGAACGATGGATATATCTTGACTCAGTTCAGGGTTCCGACTCCTAGCATTAGCCATAGATAGTTCTTCAAATTTCTTTGTCTGTATCTGTTCCTGATCCACTTGTTTACGCTTTTTTAACTCTTCCTGTAAAAAACAATAAAAATTTACATACACCGGTCAAATACAATCATTTTTTCGGAGGGGGGGGAGGCAAAGGTTTTTTTCTATGAGATGGAGTCAAAAACGAAATCAATAAACATTTATATGTCATTATTTTTAATGTTTCTTGGGAAAAGTCTTCTTAGCTAATCTTTGGGTCAGAGGTCTTATGTTTTCAACCCCTTATATACAAAATTTGCACACGTAGGTTATTTATATTAAAATTAGTCATCAATAAACAGGTAAATTAACCGAATGTATTTTGGGATGAGGAAAAAGGCCTAAAAACACAAAAACGGATAAGGGTTAAAAACAAGTAATTAATACAAGTAATCAAAGAAATAAATAATAAAAATAATGTCCTTTCCAGCGATGAGACGGGTCCACTCCTCCCCACATTACGTAAGAACCTCTCATAAAACATTAATTAAGGGGAATATGAGATTAATCAAGATAGACATTTCGTAATATTCCGAGATACACATACATATCTGAACACAAAGGAAGAGAGAAGGAGTTCTAGGATAAATAATACTAAAAACCAATCTTTTGATACATAGCTTTCTCCCCATTCTTTCGTGTTTAAGGTAATAAATTTAAGTTAGATTTTAAGTTTAAAAATGTGCAGAAAAAGCAAAAACGTGCGACAACAAGCAGCTTAAGAAAAAGTAGCTTGTCTTTGAAGGTGCAATTGTCTTTGGGTATCAAAAAGGTTGTAAATAAATTGAGTTTTAAATTATTACAGCGTAAAAAGTGTTACCAAATTATAACTAATTAGGTCCAAAGGGAAAAAACTGCCAAAAAAGTGGCACCGCTCAAAGCACTTCCTAATTTTGAAAAAAATATAAATATATATATATATATATATATATATATATATATATATATATATATATATATATATATATATATATATATATATACACATATATATACATATATATATATATATATATATATATATATATGTATATATATATATATATATATATATATATATATATATATATATATATATATATATACATATATATACATATATATATATATATATATATATATATATATATATATATATATATATATATATATATATATATATATATATATATATATATATATATATATATATATATATATATATATATATATATATATATATATATATATAGCTTCGCGCCCCGCCCCCCCCAAGCCCCCCCGCGCGCGTAAGTCGTTACGCGCCATATTAGTTACGCGCCATTGTAGTTGTGTCCCTGTGTCCCACCTGTGAATATAGATAGATATATCTATGTTTTTAACTACGTAAAACTTGCGAATATACAACATTCTTCGATGTCCCATTTTCTGTGCATATAAATGGATTGTCAGGTTTACCGACTCTTGAACATGCAACATAAAATTGTCCATGGGAAAACAATCCGTATTCAGATCTATACCTCATTATTCTAATGATTGCCCTTGAGCTTTGTTGATGGTGATTGCTAATAGAACATTCCCTGTGTCCCCGTCGTCATTTATATATCCCCTGTGCCCCCAGCATCCCCGTTGTAGTTGTGTCCCTGTGTCCCGGTCGTCATTTATATTCCCAGTATCCCGGTCGTCATTTGTGTCCCAGTGTCCCAGTCTGTAATTTCTGTTTGAGCGTCCCGGTCGTCATTTATATTCCCTGTGTCCCGGTCTGTAATTTATCTTTGAGTGTCCCGGTCGTCATTTATATGTCCCGGTCGTTATTTGTGTCCCAGTGTCCCGGTCTGTAATTTCTCTTTGACTGTCCCGGTCGTCATTTATATTCCCTGTGTCCCGGTTTTTAGTTTTTATTTTTCTCCTTTATTTTTCAGTTTTTTTTCCTCTTTTTAGTTGTTTTTCTTTTTCAGTTTTTAGTTTTTTTAGTTTTTTTATTAGTTTTTTTTCTTTTTAGTTTTGTTTTGTAGTTTTTACCTTTTTTGGTTTTTTCATTTTTTTTTCTTTTTTATTTTTTAGTTTTTTACATTTTTTTAGTTTTTTTAGTTTTTTAGCTTTTTTAGTTTTTTAGTATTTTCTTTTTAGTTTTTTTTGTAGTTTTTACCGTTTTTAGTTTTTTTGTAGTTTTTACCTTTTTTTAGTTTTTTTCTTCTTTAGTATTAATGCTAAAGCCAAGATTCGAAACTGGAACCTCTCGGACCTGGAACATAACGCTTTACCAACTCAGCTACTTCGGCTTGAATACATTCGTTTTTGAATTGGTATATGATGAAATAATTTAGACGTCATATGCGGACAGACAGACAGACACACAAACAAACAACTTATTTTTATATATCTATATCTATATATATAAAAATAAGTTGTTTGTCTCTGTGTCTGTCTACTGACGTCATGTCATCATGTCATGTCGTCATGAAGTTGGTTGTCGTCATGTTTGTTATGACGATGACGTTATTAAAGGTATTTAAGAAAATCGTTCAAAGACAAATTTTTAATTGTAAGAAGATCGTGGACGGAAAAATGTTTATTTGTAAAATGACTGAAGAACCTACTATGGCAACAGCCGAGGAAGCTGCTCACAAAAGACAAATTTTTAATTGTAAGAAGATCGTGGACGGAAAAATGTTTATTTGTAAAATGACTGAAGAACGTAATATGGCAACAGCCGAGGAAGCTGCTCAAAGATTCTATGCCATAAAACTTGCGGTTGATAGAGAAAGTAAGAAAAGAAAGCGTGCCGAGGAAAAAAATAAAAAAAAGAAAAAACTGAAAAATAAAGGAGAAAAACAAAACTAAAAAAATAAAATAAAAAAAATAAAAAGGTAAAAACTCCAAAAAAAACTAAAAAGAAAAAAGAAAAAAACTAAAAAAAAATAAAAAAAGGTAAAAACCAAAAAAAAAAATAAAAAGAAAAAAGGGGAAAAACTAACGATACTAAAAAAATAAAAATAAAAAAAAACTAAAACGATAAAAACTTCAAAAAAAACTAAAAAGAAAAAAGAAAAAAAACTAAAAGAACTAAAAAAAAGGTAAAAACCAAAAAAAAAACTAAAAAGAAAAAAAAGGGGAAAAACACAAAAATTTATTTCATCATACACCAATTCAAAAACGAATGTATATACAGACCGGGATACCGGGACACAAATGACGACCGGGACACAGGGAATATAAATGACGACCGGGACACAGGGACACAACTACAACGGGGACGCTGGGGGGCACAGGGGGATATATAAATGACGACGGCGACACAGGGAATGTTCGATTAGCAATCACCATCAACAAAGCTCAAGGGCAATCACTAGAATCATGAGGTATAGATCTGAATACGGATTGTTTTTCCCATGGACAAATATATGTTTAATGTTCAAGAGTCGGTAAACCTGACAATCTATTTATATGCACAGACAATGGGACAGCGAAGAATGTTGTATACAATGGCAACAGCCGTGGAAGCTGCTCAAAGATTCTATGCCATAAAACTTGCGGCTGATAGAGAAAGTAAGAAAAGAAAGCGTGCCGAGGAAAAAATAAAAAAAGGAAAAAAACTGAAAAATAAAGAAGAAAAACAAAACTAAAAAAAATAAAAAAAAATAAAAAAATAAAAAGGTAAAAACTTCAAAAATAACTAAAAAGAAAAAAAATAAAAAAACTAAAAAAAGGTAAAAACCAAAAAAAAACTTAAAAGAAAAAAAGGGGAAAAACACAAAAATTTATTTCATCATATATGATGAAATAAATTTTCATTAATTGAATTTCTGAATTCAATTTCAGAAATAATGAATTTCATTATCATCATATACCCCAACAGCTAGTATAGATATATATATATATATATAAACTTACGATCAGTCATATGAATACGCTTAAGATGGATCCAGCGACTAAAAATAACAGTAATCGCCATAAACTATAATAAATATATTTCTGTATATAAACATAAATATTAAACAATACCAAACACTGACAAACTAAAATAAATAATAAACTCAGTGAAAAGAGTATGTGAATAAACCACTACAATTGCTTCTCCGTAAGAAGTAGCTTCTTCAGAAAACATTTCGGCTCCTGACTAGCCAACCGACTTCCAAAAGCGGGGAAAATCAATGATCCGATAAAAAAAAATTTAAGACACGCTCTATGACAAAAAGACTATTAAAAGACCGAAAGACGAAAAAAAATCAAATATATAAAAAAAAAATCTCACCTTCATTTCCAAGTAAAGTTTTCTTTGTCTTGTTCCTCGAAGCTTTGCCTGGGCCTTCACAATTCCTCGCTTTAATCGTTTGTACCTCTTTCTGGCGATAAAACCTCGCACTTCAGCCTGTAAAAGAAACAATAATAATAACAAAACATAACTATAATAACAATAAACAATAATATAAAAATTAAATATAAATATTTCGCAAAGTGTTTAATCATTTAATTGTTATCCCTAATAATTCACAAAGATCAATAAAAGACAACGAAATAACAAAAGAAAAGAGAAAATACCACAGGAAAAAGGGAAATAAAAAGACCCAAATAAAAGCTGAAAACTTGGGACAGTCATGTACACAGGATGACCAGCTTTTGGACTCATGCTACTCCCCCTAAATTTAAAAATTATGACAGTTTTAATATAATTTCTTATATTCTCCGTCTAACTTGCAATGTCTTTCCTCTGTGCCCACCTTCCCCCCAAAAAAAAAAAAAATTACGCCTGATTTGGGCCCTGCCAATGAGAGCTGAAAGGACATATGAAGAGCAATTAGCGCCATGGAACCCAAACAAGACTATAAGAAGAGTAAAACAACATGAAGAGCAATAGTAAGAATAAAGCAAAGAATAATGCAACAATGTGAAAAGCAAAAAACTGAAGATAAAGCACAGGAATAAAGCAAATAAATTGAAATATGAAGAATAAAGCAAAGAATAGGACAGTGAAAAGAGTAACAAAGTGATATCAAAAATGTGAATCACTGTGGACGCTCACAAAACGGTTACTTGACCTACAAAGAAAAACAAAACTATATTTTACGGTTACGTGAGAGGATCTTTCCATAGAGCACTTTATCATGGGGGAAGAGAATTTCCATGCAGGAAACGCTGGATATTATAGTATTATTTAAAAAACAATGAGAAATTAAATAAAAAAACAAGATTTTTTGAAATGAAAGGAAGGAGCAGCATTAAAACTTAAAACGAACAGAAATTATTACGCACATGAGGGGGTTCGTCCCCTCCTCCATACCTCGCTCTTTACACTAAAGTATTTTAGTAATTTCAAAAGAGCTATTTATTCTAATTAAACGATCTTTGTGAATCACTTTCTGTTACTTATATCACTATGTGAAAAAATAAGAATAAACCTAATACAGCAAAATAGTAACTATAAAACAAAAGCTAAAAATAAGAAAAGGGGAGAATACTAGCCAAGATTATGCAAAAAAATATAAATAGAAAGATTAAAGCGACGAACAAGTAAAAGAAAGGATGAACTCAATGAGTACGAAAGAGTGATTCAGTAACATGAAAAGATACAAATATCTTTCATAAAAATGTATAAAAAAAAACAAAATATAAAATATCATGGGCGTAGGCATCATCTTTTCTAGGAGGGAGGGGAGCTGATTCTGTGATGGAGAGGGGGGGGGGCACTTATGAATGCTTCCCGAGGTCCTCTGAATATAGGTATTTAGAAACTTTTTATTCCATATTTCGCTAAAACTCTGAATTTATCATATTCCATGTGCTACTTTTCCGATAATACTATAATATAATAAACCCACTATTCTGCTTTCAATTTCCAGAAAACATGAACACCATAAAAGCGATTTGATACAGATCACATTACGGTTAGATAACAGCTTCTTGTTCTAAGAATTAAATTCGAAAGTTTAAAGTCAAGCAATATTAAATATCAAAATCGGTACAGGGGAGACCTGCCCACGATATTCACGGCCCAAGTTTAGCCAAAGCAAATAATCTCAATATTAAAACCAATGGGAACCTCTGGTGGATTATAAAAACTCCAACGGGTGGCAGTGTATGTTTTTAAAACTTCTGGCCATGATTAATACTTTTACCAAAAATATCAGGATGGATCAAGTTTTCTGATGATTATATCTGGAATTTTGTTCAGTTTTCGTCTGAAGGCCTACGCCTAATTACGAATACTAAAAAACCATGAACTCATGTTGTATTCTCTTATTATTTGCCTGTCTTTTAGCAGATTCCGAGACGTACCTCCTTTACTGGTTTGCTGTTATCATTTTTTCTATCCCGCAGAATACCCATGCCCGGCCACAATACCCGGGATAGGTTTGGCATGCCATACCATGGTGTCCAAAAGAGTGCTATGCTTGTAAAAGCTGTGTAAACAGCATATTTTGAGATTGAAGGAAAGCTCAAAACTCGAGATTTGATTAATTCTGGCGTTGTTTAGCCCTGTCAGACCAGCAGGTGAACTAAAACTATATTTTTTCCTTTTAAATTCCATTTAAGATAAAGGGCTTAAAAGTAAAACAGAGGAGAAAAGAAAGAAAGGTGGCATGGATCCAAAAGATAACAAAACAGCCGTTTTTTTATATCTTAGTTGACAAAAAGTCAGATTCTCCGCAAGCGCTATGGGGTTCCCTAGAGGAGCGCTGCAAGATTACATGAAAAAAGTTGAGAAGCTGAATATCACTCTACTAAGTCTGGACCTGAGTTCCTTTAGACCTTGTTACAACGCATGATAAATATTTACTGAGGAATAGGAAAAAGAACTAGAAACTTAATTGAAAACGGATAGCTGAACTGCTTTGCGACTGTACTCCCCTACAAGTACGTAAATTCTATACACCTATGGCATTACTAAGAGTATAAAAGTACCAAATAACAAGAAATGCACAGTGGAGTACTAGCATGTAAAGATTGGTACTGTGGTTTTGTAGATCGTCTTAAAACTCTATCAGTAAGAACGCCAGAATGTAAAAGCCTAGGACGGGCAATTATTTTCAACCATCAAACTGTAGGAGCTTTCTTTGACAACCTGGAGCAAGGCCTAGATATATGCATGTTCAGACCACAAGATATTTGGAATGTTGACGATTTGAGTCTCAAAAACATCACCCAGTCTGTTAAGATCATTGTACAGCGAGGCAAGAAGTAAATAGGGAAGGTCACGTCAGCATAAAGAGGTCACTTGACCACGATTTGTGCTGGTGTTAATGCATTGGGAACACGGTTCCTCTTGTGCTTATTTGCCCCGTAAAAAGATGACCAGAAACTTTACTCAATCGAACTTTACCATGAACCATTATCATCGGCTTAAAAAATAATTCTGGCTGAATGACTGCCTCCCATTTTTTGCTTTACTTGCAGCGTTTTATCAGTCAAGTCAAACCCTCTTAACAGTCACCTGTACTTCTGTAAATAGACAACAAGATCAGCCGATACACCATTGAATTGCTTGATCTAGCTAAATAATGGTATCTTACTTTTAACTGTCCCTCCCCACATTACTCCCAAACTAAGGGCCCCTTAAGCCCTAATACAACCATGAAGCCGTGAGTTTTATGAATGCACATAAATCTAAAACTATTTCAGTGTATAACATCGCTGAGCTGCTGGGGAAAGCATATCCAAATCCTTTCATTCCTGAGAATATAATTAGTGAAATCAGAGCAAGTGGGATCTACCCCACCAACAGAAAAGTCGTCGAGGATAATGACTTCTTCTAGTCCTGTATTCATACAGAATGCCAGCCACATCTAGTGAAGCACCTACCAGGGAAGTTTCTCTGCTCAGCACAAGTCGTGGGAATTTAGACTCATTCTTTAACATTGACCCTGAAACAGATGCAGCACAGGTTCTGTTCCTAAGTGAGAAGCAAAGGTCAGCAGATAATTCGGTAAAAAAAAAGTAAAGGTGATCGTCCATGTAAACCCCTCTTCCAAAAGGCGCAACCTAAAAAATCAACAGGAAAAAATATGAAAAAGTCAGAAGCGCTCTCGGACACCCTGTGAAAGAACACAATACTGCTGGGATAAATGATGTATCTGCCAAGAAAGCCCTAGTCCTGGAAAGGAAGAAAGTCAGAGAAGTGAAAAGGCTAAAAAGCAAAAGGCATGTTTCTGGTAACAAGAGTTGTAGTTGGAGTGACGATTCTGACGTAGATGAGCCTGCATACAACAACCTTCCAGACTCCAGTGTGGACGTTGAAGACGAGCCCCCTACCAGCGACTTCCCATTTGACCCTGAGAAAGTCAAGGCTGGGAATTATATTCTGGTTGAGCTGAAGAACAAGAAAAGGAATCCTATTCACTATATTATCATTATCAAAAGTAGCAACCGAAAAACTTAAGGTCTACTTTCTGAAAGAAGCTGGAATAAGAGACTTGGCACTAACTGACCAGACAGACTTTAAAGACAGAAGTTGAAATGAAACTGCAACCACTAACATTTTTTTAAACCGTACTGAAATTAATTTTGTGTTTTTTTATACACTTACCATATTCTTTCATATTTTTGAAGCCGAAAACAAGTTTTATGCTTCCCCGACCAGTTACGCACGCTTATGCACGCTAATCCTATACAACAACACAGTTACGCACGCTAATCCTCCGTCCCAGCCAATTTAAATCCTCCCACTTTAAACCCTCCCAAGAAGTTCAAATTTCTCTTAAATCCTTCCTTAAGACATCCTTCCACAGAATTCGGGGAAGACCTGCCTTTCATTTGACCCTAGATGGTTGACCGAAAAGGACGAGTTAAATAACTTGTGTAATGAGGTAGTCATCAATATTTTTCAATGGTATTTGTAAAGACAACTTTTTAAAGTTTTTGGTATTACATACCAAAATGATTCCAAACTATGCAGTGAAAAACTTTAATTTATGAGTCCTTTTCCTTTTTCAAAACTTTCAAATTTTTTTAAGTGCTGAGCAACTTCATGCATTACTACACAGACTTTCGAATTCCAATCATTAGATCAAAACAATCATTAAAACATTAATCATTTTTAAAAAGTTGGTACCTGTATCTTCACAGCGCTATTTTTCATCAATTTATACCGCCTTCTAGCCAAGTGCCCTCTAACAGCTGTTTGGATCTTAATAGCTGCAGCGTTCTGAAGTACTAAACGCTCCTTTTCCATTTTCTGTTGCAGAGGTTCTCTCATAAATACCTGAAAATACCATCAAATCAATTAATTCCTTTGGCAGGGGCGTAATTAAAGATTTTTCTCCGAGGAAGTCAAATTTACCGTCTTCAGTAAGAACTTTGTTTTAAACTCACGTTTTTTTTTTTAGTTTTTAAGTTTTTTTTTTAAAGGTATGGTAGGCCTTTATGACCTAATCCATGTCAAAATCTCAAACCCAATCATCATCAGTGTCATTTTCAATTCTGACACGTTTTAATTCTCGCTGTCCAGGTTGATTTTCATTGACTCGTTCACATGTTTGGTGTCGCATACATGATGAACTAACATAGCACATGCCGCCATCTGTAAAAACCAAAATAAGGGCTCTTATCGAATTTATTCAGACTTCTGACCTATATAATTTTGACCTATAATTGAGGTCAATTATATATAGGTATATATATAATTATATATAGGTCAATATAATTGACCTATAATTTTATTGTTTTTTATGTGAGAATATCCCAAGATACTAATCTTCCCCTACATAAATAATTAGCGTGTTGGAAACTCAACAATCTTATTTATGCTATGCATGAGATCATATAAGAGAATGCTTATATGGTATACTAAAATAGTACATGGCGACATTTGCAAAAACCAAAATTAAGATGCGCATCTTTGGGAGTTGAAATCACAGTCAACAAGCCTGAAACAATATACACAAATTACCTGCACAATATCACACATTTTTCATTGTTCAATAAATACCAATAAAACTAGCAAACTTGTTCTTCTGTCAAGAAATAAAAATTCAGAAAAAAGAAAAAATAAACTAAGAATCCAGCAACAACAAAATAATCGCTAAATAAAATCATCTTCATTTTTTTGTTACGAAATCGTGGTCAACCAGCCTGAAACTATGGACACTTCCCGGATAGTCCCTGATGAGCCCTGATAATGTGCTAGAAATATCAATTGATTGGCATTTTGTCAAACACCACTGAAACTAATAATATATTTTTATCCCAAAATGAAACTAAAAAAGACACAAACAACTCAGAATCAAACAGCAATCCGATACTGACTGAATTTTTTTTTTTTTTTTTAATCAGTACCAGCCAACCTGAACCAATACAACTGTACTAAATACCATCTAGACTAAAGCACATGAACCATCAAAGTTCATGGACCATTAACAAAAGTAATCACTTATTACAAACAAATAATCAAATAATATGATGGCATTTCCAAAAGTGAGTAGAGCTGTCCTTTTTATATTTTTCTTAAGAAGCCTCTGAGACAATATTGGCCATATCTTATGCACGAAAAAAAAAAATGACAAAAAAACTGCCTTTTCACACACTTTTTATTTTCGTCAGGGTGAAGAAATAAACGTTGTCGTATATATGGGGAACAAGACCAACCAAGTATACAACTATAAACACTACATTTCGTTTGCGATTAGAGGACAAAGATGACTATGCCACCTTCATTGGAAATTTATTTTACATTTAGGCAAGATTAAAGAAGAACATTTACATCAAGACCTTGAATGAGCTTTGTCACTAAACTCTCTCCGAAGAAAAAAAAAGAAATCTAGTGAATAATCTGGAAGTTCATTACTTTGTGAAAGACCCTAAAGTTAATTTTTTTTTTTGCATAAATATGTTACTTTCAATTTTAATAATTTAGTATTTCTACTGATGATGGTCGCTGTATATGTCACCAAAATACCTAGACATATGAACTTTTATTTTTTCGTCAGGGCTACTTTCAGAGGGTTTTTTTGTTCTTATGATGCATACAAACTTTATGGTGAATGTCCAGATGGAAAATGTTCAAAATGTTTAATATTTGATTTTAAACTGATGTAAGATGGACTGAAAATGAAGTAAATTACACAGATTAATGATGTGGTCCAGCTTCTGTATTTCTTGTTCTACTGAGGTGATCTTGGGTAGCGAGAACATCAACAGAGTGGATGATTTTAATTACCTAGGTACAGAGGCGCAGCAAAGGGGAAGGGGGAACTCCCAATTAAGTCTTAGTGTCGGCATGCAGCATTGACACTTTGGAATTTAGCTTATGTTTTTAGTTTAATTTGGCTTGGGTGTCGGCACACTCAACGATTTTGTCGACATATCCTTTATTCCACACCCCCCTCTAAACTCAGAGCCTAATCAACACCCCTGCCTAGGAAGTATTATTAGCAAAGATAGTGGAAACACTGAAGATGTTAAAAGTAGAAAAACCAAGGCCCAGTGTGTTGTTTTCACAGTTGAAAAAAGTTTGAAAGAGTAGGAAAATAAGTCTGCGATTGCAGCTACTCTGATGAGAATGGGTTCAACTGTGCTTCTCAAGCATGGCCACTCCAAAAGACAGAGATTATTTGCTTATGTTTATATGCTGTTACATGTTTTCAAGAGGAACAAGTTTTTTTTTGGGTGCCCTTTCGACTTATCATATTTCAAACTGCAATTCAATCTGTACAAAAATTGTGGTTCTATACTACTTTCAAGGCAGAGATGGATCTAGGACAAAATCTTGGGGGGACTCAATGTGACAAGGGCGCCATTAAGCCAAACCTTGGGGGGTCCAGTTTGACAAGGGCGTCAATAATTGACCTAATTGACAAATGTATTTTAAAAGAAGAGTGAAAAAGAGGGGAAAAAACAAGGAATAAGGGCACCAACAAAAAATCTGGGGAGTCCCCACCCCCTGTATACATCAGGGTTACAAAGGTTATAATAAGAGAAAGGTTGTGATGACTAGGACATATCCTATGTATGAAGGATGACAGATTCCCAAAAATCGTTCTTTACGGTCTGTCATTTCTAACAATTTCTAATCGATTGCTAAATATCTGACCAACCCCTCACATATAAATTCAAGCTAAGCCATTGAATAAACGGGGCTACCAGAACAGGACAGGGGTTGGCCCTTCTTGGGAACAAAAAAGACATCAAGAAACATATTAAAAGAGAAAAATGGTAAATAATCCCATTTGAATCTTTGTGAAAGAAATCTTGGCAGTGCTCCCCTCCTCCGTTCCCTGTGAAAATTTCCCTGCTGTAACTCTTACCATGAATCGATTATATACTATCGATAATTATTATAAAATCTCAAAATCTTATCCATCGTATGAATCACTTCCAACTATACATCACTGAATTATATTCAAAGCAGCATTCAAAACTATGTCAATAAGATTTCAGCCACTCCTTAAAGATGACATCACGTCAAGAAAGAAGTCCATCATTAATTAAAAGATAAGCTACTTGAATAAACTTATATTTACATATTTTCGTTATTATCAAATGCAAAGCTTGAGTAAAATCTTATAACATTGACTGGCAGGGTTGCCAACTTACAATTTTAGTCTCCTAACTCTTAAAAGTACACTGAAGGTATTTTGGGTATAGTCACACTAAGGTAGAATACGAAACCGTATTTATGTATATGTCTAATAAAAACTTAGGTATGATTGCAGAGAGCTCTACCCCTCCTCCAAAAAGTCTTAAAGTTTAACGAGTTTATGGGCATTCTCGATTCAAATTATTGAAACAAAATTGTTTTTGTTTATCCAAAAATTGTTTTTGACAATATATGATATTGAAACCCTAACAAAAATTGAATAACATAAAACTTCGTATTAAGCTTCTAGGTGAACATCTTCTATCAAAGAACAGTGCCAAATTGAAAGATACTACCTTCACCAATAAAACATAGTAACATCAAACATGGTAACATCGAATCATCAAAAATAAACATGATTTTAAACTATAGTTTCCGTTGACAAGATATGATATTGAAACATTTATAGACAAATTAAAATATTTTTGATGTTCTTAATGTAAATAACTTCGAAGACCACACTACCTTTCCATGATGAAAATAAAATGTGGGACGTACTAACCAGAATTTAAAAATGAGATTGCTACGACATCATAATTCTATTTCATCGTCTTTAAAGCAAAATACCAAACCTGAAGATTTTACGTCGGCCCTTTCGGAACATATCTATAATTATCCAAGTCATTTTATTCTGTTTGAAAATGTTTCTTTGATTTCTAGGGACCAAGGTTTAAAGCAAATTTTCAGGGAAACAATCGAAATTTAAAAAAAAATTATTCAAGAATAATTCCATAAACAGAGATACAGGTGAATTTGGATTGAATTCAATTTATGATAATTTACTGAGGTCAAATAAAGTAAATATCACCTCACCTAAGAGCTATGACCTCTGTCCACGTAATATGTCAGATAAATCTAATGAACCGGAACCGAAAAGGTCAAAGAGATTTGCTTCCACTGTTGCATTGAAAAAAAATAAGAGCAATAAACTATATGTAATTAGTTTATTAGGTATAAATTTTGTTTATTTTTATTCATGTCTTTTAGTTTTACTGCTGATGATGAACTCTGTATATGTGTTCGAAATATCCAGTTAATTAATTTTATATCTGTTCACCGTCAATTAAAAGGTTTCATCCCTATTTTGAACTGTTTTACTTTCAATGTTCTTAATATTGTTTTGCGTCTCAATCATTGACTTGAATAATTCAAGCGCACGTAAATATACACACAAAGTACACAATAGACGATTCAATGGTGCCCGTTAATCAGTCACCGGTTACCTGCTGGAAAACGTTTTCGTGGGAATTTAGAAAAAAATTGTTCAGGAAAATCTGCAATTATGCACCAGAAAATAAGATCCGCTGCTAATAGTTCTGCATTATATAGTATAACCCGTTAAACAGCGATCAATCACCTGGTGGGAGACGTTCTAGCTAGAGCTTCTAAAGAAGTCGATAAGGAAATATGGCAACTATGTGACGGAAAACAACTTCCACTCCTTAAAGTTCGGTACTATGTTATAGGTATGTTGCAACTACAAAGCGGAAAATAACTTTCACTGCTTATAGTTCTGCAGTACTTATGGTGCTATATAGTTCTGTAGTATTTATAGTGCCATATAGTTCGGCAGTATATCTGCTTACAGTTCCATAAAATGGTTTAAGTGACCCTCTAAACGATTAATATTTTCAGTGATACTTGGCTATTTTATTAAGGGTGGTTGCGGGGTCGGGCAACAGATTTCACTTACTAGAACCAAAAGGTGATGAAAAAATGTTCTATTGCAATTAGTAAAAATGAAGCTGGAGCAAAAATCACCAGCAAGTAATCCCCCTCCTCTAATCCTTTAATATTGAGATAGCAGCACCTTTGTTGGTTAGCAGTATTAGCGTGTCACTTTCGGGATAAGATTGGGCTAATATAACTGTCCTGGGATAAAAGCATTGCATGACGTAAGTGACGTTATCACTCAGCTCTGTTAGCTAGATAATTACTTTCTAAATCACTTTCTAGTCAACAAAAAAAAAACTTATTTAAGATATCAGAACTCTTTTCTTTGAATTATTCTTCAGACCCATTTATTATGCTTGACCAAGACTTTCTTTTCTCCCGAAAAATTCAGAGATTTCCAAATATCCGCAGAAGAAAAGAGTTCTCCGAAATTACCTCAAAACTCATTCTGAAGAAAATTACAGATTTATATCTTGTATGAGCGTTCGTTTATTTATGAAAATTAATTTTTTACAATCCCTCTGCGAACTCGTTTTCTAAATACATTCCACCAATGAACGACAAAAAAGGTAAAATGAAGCACAACCTGAGATACACCATTCTGCATACACGCCTTCGACTACTTTTAAAACTTTCGTTTTGCGCCCTCTCAATTTCCTTTTCTTCTGGGCCCAAGCCCCCTCCTCGATAAGCAGGGTTATATAAGAGCCACTGTTTTCAGTTTGGCCTCTAACGCATCAAGCAACCATGTGTGCCATTTATTTTTTTGTTCGTTTTTCTTACCCCTGCATCATCATATTATCCGAAAACAGCGAAAAAACAACAAAACCATCCAGAAGAAAATTACCAAAACCTCCATATCATCAACAGAACAGTCGAGGGCAGAAAAGACCGTGATCAACAAGCGATAATTTCAAACAAATAAATATACAATATCTATTCAAAGAATGATCCAGAAAAAAATGGCTAACATTCATGGCTACCACATGTTTATCATTCAAAGCTCATCGAAGATACCGCCACCCTATATGGGTTTTGGCACTTTGAATTTCTTTCGCAAGCTTTGGTAATGCGTGTGTTATAGTAATACATCAAGCTCAAATGATCAATGGCAATAGCCATGATTCATATCCAAGATAGCAAAATCCAAGAAGAAAAGCTAAAGACCAGAAAACTACAGATAATTCAGAACCAAATAAAAAACAAGAAAATTCTTACTTTCTGGATCAGACAGAGGTAACGCGAAGCACAATTCACTATTACCTGGGATTTTTGTTGATTAATGATTCTATATTTGGTTTGTTTTATTCAGGATTTTAGCCATTTTTAGTTTAATGATTCTTAGCTTCTCTTTTTTTGTTCTTTATTGCTCTACTTTTTTGGTTTCTTACTTTTTCAGTTTCTATTTCTTTGTTTCACCAGTGTCTTATGCAAGCGATAATTTTTCGATATTTTTTCGACTATGTCATTGACCTTAGACCCTTTTTTTGTCAGTTGTAACAAGGACAATGAAAATGAAATCTTATTGTTCAAACTGGTTGATTGGAAACTCACATAACTATAAACACCGCAAAAACTTCTGATAGATTAAGAATTTAACTGCTAATGAACAAGATCTCAATGTGTAGTTATGTAGTTTTTCGTATTAACGGGCATCAAATTAAAAAAAAAGAAACGTGGCATCAGACAAATGCCACGTGGCATCGTAATGTGGAATCAAACAGATTAAGAAAATGTGGCTTTCTTTTCAGTACGCAGAACCAATAGATAGTTAACGTTTGAATTTTTACGAACGAGAAGTGTTGTCAAATTTCACCAGTCATTTTTACTTATTAATTTAATTAATAATTAAGTTAATTAAGTTAATTATTAAGTTAACTAATAAGTTAACTTATTAAGTTAATTAGTTAATTAATTAACACTGTCGAACATGGTAACACTGAAAAAGTCCTAAACTGAATAGACCTATTATGGGTCCAGGGGCAATACATATATATATTTTCTTTATGTCCTTGGTACTGTAAGTGAACTTTTTTAACATTTTTCCTCAGCACTTACTTTGGATGTTCCTAGCTGGTAGTGGTCCCTGTTTCTTGGGTCACGATCCAAAACCACACGACAAATTTCTTTTGAGGGTGCTCCTTTAGGGATTCGTACTGGAACCAAGCATCGAAACCTTTCTGCAAAGTGTGAATAACGCATGCGCACAGGGTATCCTGTTTTTCGGATTCGAATTGTTTCCAGCATCCCCGTGTATCGAAGCTGTTCCAAAACAACAGGCATATCGAATTTCATTGGTATTTTATCGCTATTTGGCTTTAGGCATCTTACAAACCATGGATTGCATCTAGAAAATATATAATGCCATTTAAATTTTAGAAAGTGAATAGAACAACTATAAAAAAGCACAGTTTCTAAGAATTCAGAAAGTCTGGAATAAAACTTTTATAAGATTTTATATTATAAGAATCAATTTTATTGAAAAATTGATATTTTTATTAGAAAAGCAAGATTAAATAAGTTATCCTCGCTGTATCCATTTGTAATACCTCTTTTAATTTTTTAGAGTGTCTTCAAGTACAAAAACGAAAAACCACTTGTAAATTCTTAGCAAAAACTTTCTTGTATTAACAGCTAACAGCCTATAAGGAGTCGAAGGTATTGACAGCCCTTCCTGTATATAGTGTGTTTTGAATTTGTTTGATGTCCCCCTTAATTTTTCTAAATATTTTACCTTCATATCCTTAGCATTTTTGCAGTTTCAGGAGAGAGGGCGAATACAAGAGATTTTTCGGGAGGGGGGGGGGGGGCAAGCACCATTTTGTCACTTAAGAAATCTCACACTACTTCACTCTTATTTAGGCATCTTTCCCACCATGAATTGAATCATCTTTCCAACCAAGAATTAAATCAAGAAATATAGACGATTTGTTCAGTTCTAGAGTGACAAACGCGGCTATAATAATAGCATTGATTCTAAAATGTGAAATAGCTTCTGCAGGCTATAATACCTATAACTTTCCAAGAAAAAGCTAAAAAGTAAGTTAATTTTAAATCATTAATATCTTTGGTTTTCCTTTTAAGAATATATTTTAAGTATACTAAAATATGTTTTATTTTGATAATTAGATTTTTTTAATAATTAGCATATTTCTGCAGTATGTAATATCTTAATTCAGGGTGATGAAACGCCAATTTTTGGCAAATATTTGAGAGTTTGGCTTTTCGATAGCATTTCAGCTTCTTTTTTTCCTGGGTTCTGACTAAACTTCGACTTTCGACAACCAGGTCAATGCTCCTTTGAATCTAAATTTGGGATAACAGCTTTCTAATTTCAGGAAAGGCATCTGAAGTTGAGGTTACGACTTCTTAATTTTGCTACGATTTGAAAACCGGCAAGTAAACTAGGTAAGATTATAGATGAATTTATAACATAAATATTTAATTTTTGTAGTTTTGAAATTTTATTCCGGGAGGGGGAGAGAGAGGGATTAGAGGTAGCACATCAAAGGAGTATATCCCAAATATTCTTCTATATATACTACTGACTTGTTAATTGGTTACCAATATCTCTACTAGTCAATTGTTTAACAAGGCAATTAAGACATAAAGTCAATTACACAAATAACAGTTTGACAAGGAATTATTCCACTGGCGCCCTTTACACTTTAATTACTATGAATTCCTTGATTGTAATTAGATTACTTTGCTAATTTAGCTATATTTAAACACACCTGATTACGTTTGATTGCAATTACATTACTTTATTCAATTAATTAGTTTGAATTAAACTAATTTATAGCACTTAAGTTACTTTTTAATAACTGCACCTAGTTTCCCGAACACTGAAATTAGCAATCGGCATCCCGTTTTTAGATTTTTTGGGATCCGATTTTCTTAGGTACGGAAATTAGCAAGCCCACTTTTCTAAGTGCCCGACTTTAGTTCTAAGTACCCAACCCGGGTAACAGAGAACCAAATTTAGTTTTACCAATTTCTCTGTAAGTTTACAGTTTTTCTGTATTTATTTCTTCTCTGTAGCATTACTGTAGTACATCTGTCGTTTTACTGTTTTTTACTAAGTAGTAGTAGTAGACTGGTTTAATAGGAAAAACTTGACAGCTATCGCTGATTTGTGTTTCTTTACAACATATACAAAATCAAACTACGCTTGTAAATATAAATCAAACTATAAATATTAACTCTTATTATACATTTTGACGAAAACCGGGACGAAAGAATTGCCATATCGGTTTGTTCTTGCTTTAACGGCACTAACAGCCACTGGTCTTTAAATAGGGGCTTTGTATGAGGGGTAGGAAAGGGGGTCATTTGCCCCCTCCCAATAATGAGGAGAAAATAATATTTATCCCATGTCCCTTGGCTATCTGCACATGGACCCTATCCCGCCCCCCAATAAAAATGATGGATATTCGCCCCTGTCTGTAAAGTGAGTTGTTTCCAGATTAAACGAAAACAATTCTAATATTCGTTTCCCAAATATTCCTATGAATGAGACAGGAGGAAAGACGAAAGAGATAAAGGAAAAGAGATCGTATTCCTCACTAAATTGATGGATTAAATAGAAGATTGACTGGTAAAATCAACAATAGACAAAAAAATTGACTGAAATCCAAATCTAAATAAAAAAAAAGTTACTTAAAGCGACATCTTAATGAATTATTAATTACAGAATTATTAATTATATTAATTAATTATTAATTATAATTATTATTTATATATTAATTATAGCCGATCTTTGGAGCAACATAAAACAAAGGCCTATTTTTTACGTTCATTTTTCCGATGCCAAGGAATCCTTCCGTCACGAGTTGCAAGTCTCATCCACCAAAGTCAAGGACCAAGCAAAACTTGGCTCTCAAGAAAATTGAACATATCCTTGGCATTATAATTTGTCTTACGAAATCCTTAATTTAACTAAAAGTAATAAAAAAAAGAGTTACTTACTTCGACATAGACTCTAGCAGTGTTGTCAGTGAATCATGAAATCGGGCTGAAACAGTTGGGGTTCTTGGCTTCATAGTGATAAATCTCCCATCAGAGCGGTTTGCACTTTTTGATGCCTCGTTATTCCTTTTCAGTTCTTGAAACATTTTTGAGATCATCTGAAGTTAAAAAGATGAAAGAAATTAGACATACTCAGAGCCTACAGATATGATCTAACAGAAGCAGATCTAATTGCGGTGGCGGTTTTTCAGGTCAACCGATGGGAATAATATCTTCAGATGGGCAAATATTCAGTTCGCTTCTGTTACAGACCAGAATTGAATTTTTTATTTTTGGATCCGACAATTAAACAAAATTGTTTATAATTTGAATTGTTCTTATTTATTTATTCTTATTCGTGTGTTTAGTTATCGTGTTTTTTTTGGTTTTTATTTTTAAATGATTTTGTTTTTTCGTTCTTTTCGTTTTTCTCCCGTTAAAAAAGGATATTTTTTAATTTAAGTATTGTTTTGTTTTTATTTTTTGTTCACTGCTTTGTTGAACTTAAAGCCGTTTTTTCTTGCTTAATTTTTCCTGTTTACGGTATGTGCGGTACTTTACCTTGCTTGCATTTAAAATGCATTACTCATCTTAATTTACTCTAGTTTAATATACTCACTGAGCTTAGTGGCGTCAATTCACAAGAACTTAGGGGGAGGGTTTAAACATTTTATATATCTATGGGGGAAATATCCGCAAAAAAACAATTTTTTAATATATGAGGGGAGGGGCAAAAAAGCCCCTACTAAATTTTACTATACTTCACTCGTTCTGCTTTACTATAGTTCAATTTAATCACTGCATATTACTTTACTTGAGCTTGCTCAATATGATTTGGCTGCTGATTATCAAGTCCAGAACGTCAATTCTGGCAGGCTTTTTTAATTTTACTTTACAATATTTTAATTATTTATAAGGTTTAATTACAATTATTTACTCATTTTACTTTTCCCTAGTTTAACTCACTCACTATACTTTAGTGTACAGTTCTTTACTCATTTTAATTTATTTTAGTTTGAATTAACTTACCAGGGCCCTGAGTAACTTTAAGAAACACATCAAACAAATTTCATATGCATTTTTGTTAAGTTTTTACGTCTCGAACAAAGATATTTTTTGGGTGGGGGTGGGGGAAAACCCCCTAGTTCACCCTGGATATGGCGGTGTTACTTACTGTATTTTAGTTTACTACGCTTTGCACATTTTACTTTCCTCTGGTTTAATTTAAATAATTTGTTAGATCCCACTGCCTTTCCATCAGAAAATGTGGAGAAAAAAAACGGGTATAATATTTAGACAAAGTAGTGAAATAAAAAGTTTGAAACAAAAAAGGGGAGTATATTACCCACTATACTTTAGTGCACAGAACTTTTCTTATTTTAATGTATTACAGTTTAATTTACTCGCCAGGACCGTATCCAGGATTTTAGCTTGGAGGGGGAGAGGGTTAGAACGTAAGAAATAAAAACTCATCATTTTTTTTATACGTATTGTTGTTATACTTTCAACGAAACGGAGAAAATTTCGGAGAAGGGGTTTTCAAACTCCCTTACTCTCCACCATGGATACGGGCTTGTTAGCCACATCTCTAGTTTACTATGCTTTGCTCAATTCACTTTCATCTGGTTAAATCTACTCACTATACTTTAGTGTACAATGCTTTACTCATTTTAATATATTTTAGTTTAATTTACTCACCACGGTTGTATCAAAGATATTTTTTCGGGGGGGGGGGGGGGCTGTATAAAAAACTTAAAAACGCAGCAACAACTTACTTATATGCATTTTCGTTACGTTTTTATGAGTCGGACTAAAATTTTGAAGGACGGGGGGCCAAACACGCAATCCGCTTGGACATGGCTTTGCTACTCACTGTACTTTAGTTTATTATGCCTTACTCAATTTACTTTACTCCAGTTCACTTTACTCACTGCATTTTTATTTTACTATTAATTGACAGAGCAATCTTGGATTGTGTGAGAGGGAGTGAGCAATTCAAGGGAGTGAGCGACGAGCAAAGCTCTGAATAAAAGAAGGATGTAAGAGCAGCTTTGCTCAATTGAGATGGCTTGGTGCTGTAATAAGCAGTTAGTAGTAGTTATTTAACTTAGGAAATGTATTTTGGTTATTTCACTATTCTTTAATATATTTTGCTACCATAATTTAGATTAATTGGACCAAAAATTACTCATTTTAATATAAACTTGTTTACTACAGTTACGACACTACTTTGCTTTAATTTGCACATCATTACTCATCTGAATTTTCTTTAGTTTAACTTACTCATTGAGGGGGGGGGGGTTCAAATTTTTTCCAATAACTAGGGGGGACAAATTTGTCCTTTTTTAAATTTCTGTTAATGAAGACATAAAAAGGATTTTATTCAATAAAAATATGCCTAAATAGGATAAAAATCTAGGATCCCTATATATCTAAATCTAGCTACCATAACTTTCTAAAAAAAAATCTAATGCCTACTTTAAAAAGGGGAGCTATTTTGATGCACCCTCCAGGTGAAAAATTTCCCATATTGCTTTTCCCTTTGTTCTGTTCTAGCCAAAAGAATGAAGAGATTGCCATTGCTGGTATGTAGACAAGTTTTGTTCATTGTATTGGGTTTTTATTCAGGAATTGTGTTTTTTAGTAGTATGTAATAGTTACTTTTACAAATTTGCCTTTTTTTCAATTTTTGTTTGAAAAAGGACATTATTCAATAAAAATACACCTGAACACGATATTTTTCAAAATCTACGGGGACAAAAATCCCTCCTAGATTTTTTCTATGCTCTCTCATTTTACTTCACTCTAGTTCATTTTACTTATTATTGTTTTGCATTACTTGAGTTTACTTACTGAGATTTCGCTGCTAATTAACAAATCCAGGACATCAATTCTGAGAGTGTCACGATTTTTATCCAAAAATCCATCAACAGAGTACCATACCAGTCCAGCATAATGCTTGATTCCAAACTCAGGAGAGTTCAAACGAGGTCGACAATAATGCTCATTCAAAGCATGGTTGTAATGTGCTTTTTCTAAGAAACTCTGGTCGCTGGCTTTTGGGAAGTTGGATTCGTCATCAAGGAGGTGGAGAATTCCAACCGGCTTCTTGCAGATCAGACTGATAACCGGTTGATTGTCCTAAAATGAGTTGAAATTTATTCTAAAATCAATTATGCCTCTTTCCTTAAATAAATTAGAAACGACATGGAAGGGCCAAGAACGTCAAAACAGAAAAAAATATGCCCACTGGGCCAATGTTACGTGTATACAGGGCTGTCAAGTGGGGAGGGGGTGGGGAAGCCCTCTCAATGTTTTTGGTCTCTCGGTAAAAAAGAAGAAGTCGGTAAATGAAGTCGGTAAATGTAGAATTCTTTATTCGCTTCATTAGAGACTACGAAAATACTGACATGTCATCTACAGAAATTTGGAATTTGGACGGTAAACGCAGCAGTTTTACCGACTTTTGCGGTGATTTTACAGATAGTGCCACAATTTTCCATTTGGTTAAACAAACAGCATTATAATAGTAACTTGATAAGTATCAAAATCTGAATTTCGATTGAAAAAATGCAGCGATTTTACCGACTCGTGCAGTGATTTTACTTATATTCGAAAGAGACATTATGCTAATTTTTGACAAAAACAATCGGTAAAAATGACCAGACGGTCGGTAAATCTCATGCCCTCCCCCAAACATTTTGGCTAGTAACAACCCTGTGTGTATCCATACCCGAAAACAGCGATTTTCTGAGATTTCTTTTGCTTTGTTAAAGATTATTAAGTTTTTAAAGCCGGGCAAATTTTTATCAGGGTTGGAACACTTAACCATGAAAATATGCAGAAGCAAAATTGACAACGCTTTTCGTCCGTAAAAATTCAAAAACTAACAATCTACTTATCTACAGGCAGCAACACTATCAAAAAGAAGTTTATTTAGCTTTTTTTTTTCTTTTTAATGGCTGAGTTTTTGCCTACGTTTCTTTTTCTTGTAAATTCTTCACCTGCGATTACCAAACACTGCATAACTGATTATAGGGATTTTTTTGTGTTGTTTCCAAAGCCTATCTACAGATGAACCAATCTACTGAAAAAGAAACTATCTACTGCACGGCACCAATAAAAGTATGTGAAGAGCAGCCTCTACTTGTGAATGAGGGATACAGGCAGATTAATTAAATAAATTCCAGCGGTCATCTATCCTTACTAAAGAAATTCAAAATGATTTTCATTTTTATTGACTCCGCGAAAACAAGAGCCAAGAGCTCATATGGCACTTGTGACGAGGTCGGAAGAGCCAAAAGCCAAGAGCTTCTTCCCACCAAGTTTCATTACGATCCCTCCACTCTAAGCGTTTTCCGAGATTTCCGGTTTCCCCCTACAACTCCCCCCAAGTCACCGGATCCGGTCGGGATTTAAAACAAGAGCTCTTAGACACGAGTTCCTATCACCCGTTCGTAAAGTAATTTGTTCTAATTTTTTTCGAATTACCGAATTAGGTCCCCCCCCCCATCAGCTCCCCCAAAGAGAGCGGATCCGGTCCGGTTATTTCAATCACGTATCTAGGACTTGTGCTTATTTTTCTCACCAAGTTTCACCCCAATCTCTCCAATCTAAGCGTTTTCCAAGATTTTAGGTTTCCCCCTCCAACTCCCCCTAATGTCACCAGATTCGGTCGGAATTTAAAATAAGAGCTCTGAGAGACAATATTCTTCTCAATATTAAATTTAATTCAGATCTGATCACCCGTTCCTAAGTTAAAAATACGTCATTTTTTCTAATTTCTTCGAATTAACCGTCCTCCCACTTCTGCCCCCCCCCCAGATGGTCAAATCGGGGAAAAGACTATTTATAATCTAATCTGGCCAGGTCCCTGATACGCCTGCCAAATTTGATCGTCCTAGCTTATCTGTAAGTGCCCAAACTAGCAAAGTCGGGACAGAAAGACCGACAGACCAACAGAAATTGTGATCGCTAATGTTGCTTGGTAAATACGAAGTGCCATAAAAACGTAAGATGTTTTATATGAAACATGTCTAGCATTCTTACATATTTCAAATTATTCTCTTCGCACTGCCACCGTTTGACAGAAGAATCAGAAGTAAAAAAGAAGAAGAGCATAGACACCCAACGTTAAAAAGAAAATCAATACAATACAAAATCATATTAATGTAAATTACATATCTCTTTTTGATTTTAATCCTACAAAAAGCTGCCTACTGTTTTTACATTTGTTAACTTCCACTCTCTACAATGCTGCCATCTGACACAAGAAGAAGAAACAAAATGACAGCAATATATAGGTAAACACAAACTATGTTACAAAAAAATTAATACAACGCAAATTCACAGCTTTAACTATTTATAATCAAGAACAAGAGTTAAAAAAAATCGTCAGCTATTTTATTAAAATATTTCAGGTCAGGTTCAAAGAAACCTTTACCTTTAATCAAAATACAAATTTTGTATTCCCAAAGAGCTAAGCTTTTGGAACTAAGAAGTAGTTAGCCGTTCTTGCTATAATTATTTTTGTACAAAAAATTTAAATTAAACTAATTTAGCTTATTACGAAATCTCAAATTATAGTACCATAATTTTTGTTTGGTCCAGTTCCTAATCTTCGTTGGTCCATACCAATCAATAAAGGACTCTCCAGGACAGATGTGTATACGGGGGAGAGAGGGGTATAGAATCCCTCCCCCAAATTTTTTCGTTATTTTCAAGATTGTTCCAAAATTAAAACATTATTCATACACTTTGTGTTTTTGTACCTTTTTTAAGTTGTGCCCCCCCCCCCGTTCTAAAAATAAAATCTCGAGTCTGCGACCCCGTAAAATAAGATATAGATGAATAGATTTTACCGTAAATCCAATGGTCTGCCATTCAATTTTCTCCTTGATATACTCCTGCTGCTCAATTCGAAATATATACCGATTGAAATGAGCTTGTAGACTCTCATTTGCGTAATTGATGCATAACTGTTCAAAACTATTTTCCTAGAAAAAGAAATAATTAAAAATTGCAAAATTTCTAATTTAAAAAAAAGGAACATATAAACATTTTTGAGTTATGGTTGTGTTGTATATATTTTATCTCTCGTATAATTATGTTATTTTACTTTCATTATCTTTTATTTACTCCACTTGTCTTACCGAATTTGTCAACCGAATAAATTTTCGGTTGTTTCTTGGAAGGCGATGGAGGTAGAGATTTGAAATAAGTTGGGTTGGAAGCGGAGCGTCTGCTAGTGTGGATCACTGTCAGATATTTTTAGCAGTAGTTACAGGACTATTTTCAATGTTCTCCTTCTCGTTACGGACCTATCATAAAAGTAGAATATTTAACAAAATAAGAGTAAAGACTACCATGAGGCAAGATAATGATGAAATAGAAAAAATATTTCCTCGAAGACATAATCTCAACTCAAAACACGCTCTATATGGGTAGACCCAGGGGGTGCTGTAGGGGCACTCCCCCCCAGAACGTAAAGAGTTGCTTAAATTACATGGGTGGAGGGCAAAACATACCAAAGGGAAAGCAAAAATTTTATCGATACGCCCAAACATTAATTCAATTTCTGCCCCTGCCTTATTGCTTTCCAGTAAAAATGTATAGACAAACAACTGAGCCCCATTCTCATTAGGATGAAACATGCAGAGCCGAGTATTTGATAAACTGATTTTTTCATCACTGATTTACTGAAAACACAAAAACCAAGTAAAAAAAGAATACTGATTTAGGAGTCAAAGTGAGTACGTAGCGTCACAACAACAGACTAATCTGTAACACTTTTCATATTCTTACACAGGCTGTGATCTCAGTTAATTTCAGTATAAAATTAAAATTATCTTAAAAAGTTATTATAGCTGGTCTCACCAGTTATAATGCCAATACTGAGCAATATACAATTTTAAATTGTAAAGAAAAAGCTTTAGTGTTACTTGAAATGTAGAAAAAATAAATCATAATATGAACTCTAGAAATTCAGATATATTCTCTATACAACGGAGAATTTCAAATTATGATACAAATTCTAAAGCTAATCTATAGTCCAAATACTATCAAGATAGTTTCACTTCAAACTTGTCTACAATAAATCATAAAATGTCATTAAAACGCTTTGTTTTATATTTTAAAAAGTGTCCATAAATGGTTTACTTTTACCGTACTAAAACTCCTATGTTCTATATTTTCAGTAAAGCGCTAGTTTTCTATAATCTAACAAACATAGGGAAATATCATCAGATGGTTAATTTGTACTAGCTTTATTGATATATGCTAGATAGACCATGAAGTAATAACTTATGTCAATTTTAAATTCCAACTTCGCTCTTTACTTCCCTCAGAAAAACTTAGTTTTTTAAATTAATAGCAATATAAGATTTACTTTGATTCTGTCACCATTCACCATACTGAAAGCTGCTCAACTTGAAGATAACCCAGAATGGGTTGAAGATACCCAGTTAAAATACTTTGAAAGCTTTTAGGACTACGGGTTGCAGAGAATGATCAATTACTATTTTTGAGTGGTGGTCTAGATCTATGAACTCTAAGAAATTATAAACTAGTTTCAATGACTGGCTTTTCATTGAGTGTGGTTCAGTTAGCTGGTGATAAAAGGGATTTTGACCTGGCTGTCGAAAGGGACTGTCTGCAATATCTCACATAACAACTAAAATTACTAAGATGAAACTTTCAGGAAATGTCCATAGGGATATTGAATTAGATTAAATCACAGCATGAACGTTGAGGGAGGATGTTGAATTTAATCAAAAGAAACTAAATATACCCAGCTTGTCGAAATGGCGAATCTACAAAATCTCAGGGATGGCTTAGGTTATGAATTCAGAATTTTCAGGGAATGATGAGGGGATGTCAAAAAAAGCCATAAGACACTCTGTGCATCCAGGTTGTACTTTTTAATAATTTTTTACCAATCAAATGCTCATTTCAAAGTCACAAATAAAGAATTTAAAGAGTCAGAAATACAGAGAGCTGAATGCCTCCAGTACTACTACTACGAACAAATCACTACGGCACAAAGATTCCTGAGGTCACTACACATGCGCACACTCCTACTTCCCCCCCACCTATTCATAAATTCCGTCTTTAAACCTTCCCAAGAAGTTCCGAATAATTTTTTTTTAATACTTTCTTACTTCTGAGCTTCTTCAACCTAAGTATTTATCAAACTAGCCTGTTACATTTAGAGGATCTTCCTTTGAAAATTCTTCCTAATAGGTATTGAGTAATTCGAACAAATATATTCAAAAGTAAAAAATTAATTCAAAAGTAAAAAGTAAAAAGGTCGCCACAGCTGCGCACATTCCTGATTCACCCCAACCTATTCAAAAATTCCTTCTTTAACCCCCCCCCTCCAAGAACTTCCGATTTTTTTTCAATCCTTTCTTACTTTCGGGCTTCTTCAACCTAAGTATTTACCAAACTAGCCTGTTACATTTAGAGGATCTTCCTTTCAAAATTCTTCCTAAGAGCTATTGAGTAATTCGAATAAATATATTTAAAAGTAAAAAAATTACCGTCACAAAATTATATAAAAATTACCTTTTATACCTTTTTTATTACCGTCATAAAAGTATGAAAAAAATTACCGTCACAAAAGTATATAAAAAATTACCTTTTATACCCTTTTTTATTACCGTCATAAAAGTATGAAAAAAATTACCGTCACAAAGCACATTTCCCTGCACATAAGTAAAACTCTAGTAAAGGTCACAAAGCAAAATGACCGTCGATAAGCACAATTACCGTCACAAAGCACAAAAGTGAAAATTCTATTATAGGTGAGTATTAATCCGTAGACAGGCGCATTGTGGTTTAAATTGAGAAGCTAAACAATTACTTTCATACACTTTACCGCAATCTTGTAATTACACATGTGTCTTTTAAGCCAAACAGACCAGAACTGATTTGATTACTGGTAAGAGCTTTGGGCATCAACAGAACATAGACCTCCAGTGCCAAGATCCGTAAAATTTAGCAGCAAATACGATCGTTGTTCAAGTAACTCACAGCAAAATTTCTGACAGCTAATCCCAATCAAATTTAGGCAAAATCAAACAGCTCATACTTACGGAGTGACAAAATGTATCAATGAAACAGTATGGGTCTTGCTGAAAAAAAAAATCCCACCAAATCGCCTAGTAATTAGGCTGATAAAAATAGATTCTGGTAAGTTTATTCGACCCCCCCCCCCCTCCCATGGTAGCTTGATCAGGTATACATGTTACTGTGATTGTCCAAAATCTGGTAAATGTCAATATTCACCGGTGAATGTCCAAAACTCCTTCTTCTCTGCTTGGATTCAATTAGCTTCGCGTCTTATGCAAGCTTTGATGGTAAAAGTTAAAGTTGGGTTAGGTTAAACTGGGTTAAATACCTAATCTGACCCAACTTTACCTGTCAGCATCAAACCTTGCAGAAAACTGAAAAAAGTTGACAAACAACGCTGACTAAATCTAAGGAGAAAATAAAGCTATTTCGGACACTCCCCGGTGAATGTCGACATTCACCAAATTTGGACATTCACGGTAACATATGCACTTAAACATGCTAACCTTTGAACATGCCTCTCACTTACTTTGATCGCCTCTTACTTTGATCAAATTTGGCAAAGATACAATTATCCCTTTTGGTAAATTACCTAACGACTAGAATACAAGTACCCCTCACCCTCCAAAATATGGGTCAGACTAATCCTGAGCCCATGAAAATTTAAATGTTGGGGCCAGCCAGAAGCCCCCTTCTCTTAACACGTATTTTTCATGAACAGCCATTTTTAGTTGAATGAATTTAAAAGGAGAAATACACCTCCAGGCAAAACAGAAATTTTAAACAAGTGAGTTGCCCTTTTTTTTCTTTTGTTTCAGTGTACCATTTGTTTGGTTAAACTTATTTTAATAAATTTTTTACTTGGTATTTTTTGTACGTTTCTTTAGATACTATTTATTGAATTCTTATCTTAACGGCACAATGCGTATTGACCATTTGACATAGTATTTTCCTCCTTTCTTTATTTTTTATGCTACACTTAACTTTTTATCTTTTAAGCTATACCTACTTGGTTTTTTGTTTTGTGTTTCGATTAGTTACTGGTTCAGTGTTCTTGTTTTGGTTCTTTTGCTTGACGCATGAAGCAAGTTTGACTCTCTCAGCGCTTGTGATAATTCTAAGAATGATTATACCTTATCTTTAGTTCAGTCGGTAAAATAGGGAGCTAAATGAAAAACGAATTTTTGACATTTTGACATAAGCACAATAAGAAATTCAGCTTGAAGACGGAGTCCAATCTCCGCCAAGCACCAACAGGGATGGGTCCATAAAACCTTGTCATTGGAGTATCAGCTAGAAGAGACCTTTTTTGAAAATTGGGCATATGTTGGGCACTGTTTGATACCCTTCTGCTACACTTCTGATTACGCTACCTTCTGTTTTTGGCTTGAACATTGCAAATACTTATTTTCTAAAATAAGCTGAATTTAGATAAAAAATTGAATGTTGTAGTTTGTCAAAATGGCAAAACTTACCCCCTTCATGTCAGCAGAGGAGATAAAACATATAACGATAAATTAGGACTGCTTTCTGCGGTATCCGTTCAACATACTATCTCATTTTTTTCTGAGTGCCAGAAAGAATATTTAGAAAATTAATAGAGAGACTTTAAAACTTTATGAACGATTTTATAGAGGTCATGACAAATTTCCTACCTGACGTAAAAATATCAGCACGAAGACATTATGATCATATCATACTGTCTAGGATTCTTAGAACGTATATGTGAATAACAACAAATATGTAGAAATTCCGTTTTTTAGGGTTTTCGTTACTATTGGGTCTAGTCACTCATCACTTAGAGTTCGTTACCACGAACTGTTTGAAAAAAATGAGATAAACTGAGACTCGCTCAACAGAGGATAGCTTACTATTTCAACGTATGATATCAATGATTGCGGTAGAGATCAAGTTTACGGACAAAGCAGCGTCAGATCTAGCCAATAGGAACCGAAAATAAAAAGTCACGTCTTGAAAAAAAAAATGTCATGTCATAGAGAATTGCCGTTTAAAGCTGCTTAAGATATGAGAAATACAGTCCCCCGGCTTGAGCAACAAGGAAGGTCCCTTTTTGCATGAGAAGCATTGACGTGTCTCAATCCTTTTCTGTTTTCTCCGTCGCCACTAGTGGGGCACTGAAACATCACAGAGATGTATAAAGGTTCACATAAAAGAAAAGCGCCACATTTAGTACCTTTCTTAAGTAATAATAATAATATTAAAACAAAATCCGAGTTTTAATAAATCTTAGCAGTGGCCCTCCAACAATACTTATTAACAATACTTATTAATTAAATGAAAAAACAAAATGAAAAAATGGCAAATCTTTCCGGCCTTAAATCGTCTATGTTGAATTCCAAACATGAAATCTTGGTAAAGAGACTTTTGACGTAGATAAATTTTAGAGAATAAGATAATAATAATAAAATGAAAAAAATGAAGGAATGGAATGAAATTAGTCAATATTAGAGATCATAATGTAGAAACCAAAAGCTAACTGTGATATATCTTCACGTAAAATTTAAAATAAAATTAATTGTAAATTTTTGACTTTTAACATGAAAATGTAACCCAAACTCTCACAAAAAAGTCACCAAAATAAATATTGATATTTTAGCAAAATAAATATTTTATAGGTTAGGGAACAAGACATTAATAATTCAATGAAAAAAAAATATAATGCAGTAATAGAAAAAATTGAAAGAACAAAACATGAACAGAGGATGCATTAAACTTGAACACTGACGAACTTGAAGTTTGACAGAAAAAATTAGCAAAGAAGTCGGTCTATGACAAATGAAAAAAAAAAGAAAAAGAAAATATATTTCTCTTTTTTGTTTCCAATTTGAATCCAAAACTTGAAATCTTGGTGGAGAAACTTCTGACATGAAAAGAGGACAAAAAAACTTACTTTAAAATCCTCGAATCCAAATATGTCTAATATTGATATAGATAATTGCTTCGGTCCTTTACTAACAATAGTATTAACTCTACTGACTAGCCAAGAAAACAGTGAGCTATAAAGGGCTTTTGCAATGGCGTCCCTGGCGTCCAATGCCTGGTCAATATTCAGTGGTGTGAACATACGCTCATTTCGGGCTTCCTGGAAATAAATAAAATATAACAACGAAAGTGATTGGATAAGTAAAAACTAAACGAATTGAATACAGACTAAATTAATTCACGATAATTTTACTTTACATAATTGGTAAGCAACCCCATCACCCATCCAATCTCTAATCTGAAAACAATCACATGATGCTATATAAAATCTATAATAAATCTACAAGAATAGAGCGAAAAAATGTTCGCTCAATTATGTCTGCTCTAATTGATTCCTCTTATTTATCATTCTCTAAAGTACCTACTCATTGTGCTCACTGTGCCCACCCACTGTCCACTAATCATAATTGAGTCTACCCATTCATTTTTAGTATCTGCTTGAGCATGCTGTAAGAAGTATTCTGCCACAAAGAACTTACATTTGGAGCATGGAAACTAGGATATAGAAAATATTTCCCAGAATATGTTTACAATCAGTCAGTATGTTTCTGGATGCTGAAGAGAGCCTGTGTGTTTTTTTTCTATTTTTATGCTTAAAACCTGAAGGAAAGCGTGTTTCTTTTATAAAGATTGCATATCATGGGTGTTACATCTATATGTTGCATGTGAAATTTTCACATGCCCCAGGTAATTGAAAAAAAAAGTTTTCTAAGCTGTTCTCAACGGGAGTATAAGTATAAACATAAAGATCAGGGGTATCGAAATGCGAGTGAACAAATATTCCATTACTGGTCCATTCTTTGAATAGAGCTCAGCAAACGATTTTTGGCAATTTTTTTTATTTTGGCAATTATAAATATATATATATATATATATATATATATATATATATATATATATATATATATATATATATATATATATATATATATATATATATATATATATACTAACAGAAGATATATATATATATATATAAATATATATATATATATATATATATATATATATATATATATATATATACTAACAGAAGATGGTTGGAAGTTTCGAGTAAAGCTTCTTTTGAAGAGGGGGGGGGGTATTAATTCTCTTTGTTCCTCAATAAAGAGTGTACGCCACAGTTTTCCTTTCATATGCTTCTCTTCAGACAAATAGAAGAAAATAATAGTAAGTAGAATAAGAGCGACAAGACCAAACAACATACCGGTACTTGGGAGTGTTGATATGCTTGCACAAAAAAAAATCCACAAGGAAACATTGGATAAATCAAAAAAGTTAAAACATAAGGAGAAAGAAATACAAGAGAGAGGGAGAGAGAGAAAAAGAGACAGATAAGAAGAGAAATAAAGACTAGAGAGGACTAAATGGAGAGATTTTTTGATACCCTTACAAAACGACAAGGTCAGTTTACAACCAACGTTAGAAGCAAAGTGGTATAAACCCCATGCATTTAAAATTATGAAACAAAGGCTAAAAGTCTTGAGAGAATAGAAGAAATAATTTAACTAATTTACTTGATAACTTTTTTGTTTGCAAATAGCACGATTAAGCTTTTGATACTAAAGGTGAAAAGCAATTATTTTGTTTTGGAGGGGTAGCCTATCTCAATAAGGTGAAACTTAAGTACCCTCAATCTTGCAAATACGTTGGAATTTTGAGGATGTTCATTCTGGGGAACTAAATTTCCCCCAAAAAAATCTTGATAAATATGTTTTTCCCTATGTTATACAACGATGGTGCAGAAAACATCCTAATATACGAATGCTTTTACTTGTTGGCACATTCATTTAAAGCAGTATATTTACGAAGTTGACCTTAGCAGAATTCAGGGTTATAATTGAGAGAAAGATTGAGATTGCTAAGATGCGTTCTGCGGATGAAGGTCGACACATTGTCAAAGATAGTCCTTTTTGCCCAACAATCTAGGACCAACCGAAAAGCAGGTCGTCCCCGTATGGGGTGAGGAGGTCTAAGGAAGGATTTAAGGGAACTTGAAACTTCTTGGGAGGGTGTAAAGAGGGAGGCTTTAAATAATTTGTGACGGAGAGGGAGCGTGCAAAGTTGGCCTCAAGCGGTCTAGTACTGCAGTGAGTTGTTAGTAGTAGTAACAGCAGTAGTAGTAATGTGAACAAGTTCATTTGTCGCTGGTGTTTTTGAGGGTGGGGATGTCATAAAAGTTTGATACGTTCGAAAAGATACTCCCAAAAATAAAGACAAAAAAAGAGGCAACACATTGCCTGCCACAAGGGACTAAATAAGTTTTTATAAAAGGCAAATTCAAGTGTATGTACAAATCAAACCCCTTCAACCACAGAAGCCTCGTATTACCAAAAAGTGTCCCAAGAATACCAATATTTAGTAAAACCTTTACCCAAACAACGTGTTATTAAATGTATTATATTAAAAAAAATGTATAACAAAATGTGTCTATTTTGTTTTTTTGCCAAAATTCTTTAGGAAGGCTAAAATTCTTCAGCCATATATGTGTTTATTTTGCTGAACGAAACACCAATTTTTTTTTTAGCCGTTTAATATTTTCCAATGCAAATTTCCATTCTTTTGGGGCATTAGGTAAGTTTCTTTTCTGCTTGACACATTTGTAAACAAAGGAAGTAAATACTTCAGATAATTGAGTAAAAAACCTCTTCCCCTTCTTTAGCAAAAGATTTACTTGGCAGACAAAAAAAATAGAAAAATTAGATTTTGGATAATTTCAATCTTCTGATTTGCTTTTCGAAGCAAGAAAATACAATGCAGCGATTAAAAATTGCAAAGAAAATCTTAAAAATTATTTTTATCAACTTATTTCTGCATTAAAAACCAATACGGAATCCTTTTTTTTACCATATCTGCTCCTTGTTCTGTGGAAATTGTCTGATTGACCTTCGAGTGCCTCAGTAATCTAAACAGTAGCGAAATGAGAGCTTTACTTGCACACCGTAATGGCGAAACCGACTTAGCTTTACATCTGATAGTCTCGGCTTGGGAAAATTGTTGTTAGATTGATATTGACAAGAGAACAAGACCTGACTACACCTGGAAGGTGAGTTTAAATTCCTACTGTACGGTGTTTATGACCAGTATTATTAGCACTTTCAATTATTTCACTCTTGACTTTAAAACAACCTAAGAATTTCACTTGTTTTAAAATTGATAAATGAGCAGCAGATGAGTGCTGATTGGGTTAATTTTGTATTTCTTTTCTCATCGTTCATAAGTTGATTTTTTCCTTGTTTGTTTTTCATTTCCCTTTTTCTTTTTTCTTAGCTCTGCTTCTTTTAGTGTTTACAAACTGGCGTTTTAACGTTAATTTATGGAAATTGGTTGATTAAGACAATTGAGGCATGGACAATTTTTCAAATAGCTTGGTAATTCTTTCAGTATTGACGCTACTGCCACCTGCCACCCCACCCCCCAACGATGCCCATGATATCTATTGAACAGCAAACTGGCATTTGATGTTAACATACGGCTTCTGGATCATCTATTCTTGATGGATTTATAGATACTAATAAAGATGGCACTACAATCTGGTTTATACAGCCGTAAATAGCAGTAAAAGTGTAATTTCATACACACGGCATATCATATCATACATACATGATGTTAACATACGGCTTCTGGATCATCTATTATTGATGGATTTATAGATACTAATAAAGATGGCACTACAATCTGGTTTATACAGCCGTAAAAGTGTAATTTCTCTTTTTTCTTTAATATATCCCACCAGTAGTTTCAGTTTTTAGTAATCAGTCTTAAAAAACAAAACAAATAAAAATAAAACGAACAAATTGTTACCTAACAATCTATGTGTTACCATTCCTGCTACTCAACTACCAGTGCTAATCAAGCTGCCCAAACCCAACATACCCAAGCTCCACCTAGCCCAAAATAATCAGTAAACAAACCAACCTCTTACTCAAGTAGCAGTGCTACCCAGCCAAAAAATTGACTATCTTCTTGTTCAAGAGGAGGTTTATAACCCACAGTTGAGAGTGATAATCTGAATTCTGTGTGGTAATTTGAGTAAAGGATCTTAAAAATTCTCAGCGTTTAAAGAATTGCATAGATAGATACCACCTATCTTTGGTAGGTATTGTAGCTAGGAAAAAAAGTTTTCTTCGTTTCTTTTAACCTTTCTTACCCAAAAACTGAATATTTTTAAACAGTTCATTTCCATGAGGGAAGGGGTGTTAAGCCAGGGTGCTTTTGTTAAACCATATTACGATTTTTTCATAATTAGTAACACCCCTGAAATTGTCCCTGACGCTGCAATTGTACTCATAGTTTACTGCACAGCTTTTTTGGTGGTGGGGGGGAATCAGAGGGAAGAGGGATAGTAGAATACTTCGAAAAGGACGTGGATATCTATCTATCTATAGTGTGTCATGTTTATCAAAACTCACAAAAAATATAAATAAGAAGAAAACTGTAAAAATCTGGAGGTTACAGAGGGAGGAAGGGGAGGGTAAAGGTAATCTTTTAGTTTAGAAAGCCTACCGTTGTTTTTGTCGTTAGAGCTCTCATAATACCATCTATTGACAGTTGTAGGAGATGACCCGCCCACTTAATCTCCGCATCTGAACCAACTTCGACTCCTTCTTGGCCATGCTTCAATGGCTTTCGATGGAAGTAAACGTTACCAAAATGTAAAACTGGAAATAAAAAAATAATTTTAAAAGGAACTTAAATCTCCGTAATAGCGCCTAAAATTAGTAAAAGACAAGGAATAGAATAACAGTTTTTGAAACAAATAAAGAGAATTAGAGGAGAAATTAGAATAATTAAAAAATTAGAAAAATAAAGAGAAAATGGAATAAGATAATAAGTTACACGGATAAAAGAACAAAAAAAAAATAAAGCAATACAAATGAACAAAGAAATAAGCTAATAAAATAAAATGAAAATAGCATTAAACAAGGGCATATCTATGGGTTTTGTTCAGGGGGGGGGGTACAAAACACCCTATACAGCCCTTCCAAGGTAAAACTTCCTGTAATCTTAGAGTATAATATCCTTCCTCTGGAAAATCACCCCTACTAGCACAATAATAATTGAACCCATTTCTGCTTTGTATAAGGTATTCAACTTTTGGGGAGAGAGCCAAAAATGTTACTACGAGAGGAGAGGGATTTCAACTCAATAGAGATTCTCCCTCGGCAATTTACGTCAATTTTCAGGACAATTTCCGAAATGTCAAATATTTCCTAGTTTACCTTTATAAGAGGGGTGTTACAGTCCCTCAAGTTCTTGCAATTCAAGTACTTGTCCTAATTCTCTTTTTACAGCCATTTTTGTTCCTCTTGGCTGTCAGAAATCACAAATAGATTATGCATGCAATGACTACCAATTACAATAGGTCAAATGTTCACGGCCAGAGATCGTGTTAATAATTATTTAGAAGAGCCAATATTGCCTACACTGTATAATTTGAATAATAGTTATCTGCATTTTCAAGTTACTAATAATACTGTAGGAAGTAGACAATTAGTTACTAATCTTCTAACTATTCGTCAAATTTGAAAGGTTTGGAACTTCCATTGGAAATCCGAGAGATAGAAGCATATTTATATAAACTGAGGGATGAGAGACTTTCTTGAAATAACGGAAGGAGGAGGAGGGAGAGTAGAGGCGATTTACTAGATCAAGCTAGTTTTTGTGCACAGAAGAGTAGAGAGGGTGAGGAACAAACCAACCCGATTTGTTAAAAACAGCTGGAACAACTATACTCGAATGATCATTTTCCAGCTACCCACGTTTATAATATGGATGCAACTGGCTTATCAAATGTTAAAAAAAAAAAAAAAATGGGTGAAGGTACTGAGCCTTAGAGGGGCCTAGAAGTAACTATGTCACAGGAAAGAGGTAGATTAGACACAATGGTCGAAACTATGAATGCGACGGGGACCTTTACTCCTCCGTGCGTTAAATCTGAAAGGAATTGCATGCTGGAAAAGCTCTTGGATAATACTCTGCCAGGAACAAACACCGTTGCTGTTGCAAAGTTCGAAAATGTATGGATAGCCACAAAATTAGTCCTTGGCTAGTTTGACTCCATAAATACTTCTGAGAACGAACAGCTCTTCAACTCGTGAAAAATCATAATAGTCACATGAGCTGCGAAATTATTTCTGCTGCAAAAGAAATCGGGTTGCAAGCACTTACATTCTCTCCACCTGCATCAAATAAGTTATAGCCCCTTAATGTAACCGTCTGTTACCACCAAAAGTTATTTCTATCAACCTACTGAAAACTGGCCAAGAAACCACCCTGGGAGACAAGCCACAGAATTCGAGGTCTCTTAACTTCTTGGGTACCTCCCTAAAAGCTTTCAGATCATTGCACATGAGTGGCTTTTCTAGGCCAGGGAATCATCCCTTCAATCCAGATGTCTGCCAAGAATCTGACTTTCTGCCATCTATGACTCCTATCGGCAATCCCAAGTCTAAAGTGTGTGTCGGATGGTAAGCATTAACAGCAGAGTTGCGCAGGTGAGGTGAGCAACTCTTCAGTACCGGGTCCGCCATGCAGGCAGCCAGTGCATCAGATTCGGAAAGGTGATAATTCTGTTAATGTACTACCAAAGGGGAGAACGTTACGACGGGAATTACTACAAAATGCTTTGACAAAAACTGCCAAACGTCCATCTGAAATATGATCCATCACCAGAATACAAGCAGTTAGTGTATCCGTCGATGGGCTAGAGAATATTGTATGACTGTTAGAAAAAATAACAGAGGAGGTTACCACAAGAAGTGATTTACTCACAAAACTGATTAACTTTTAGTTTCATAATAGTGCTTCATTTCTGGTTTGAAGGAGGATGGATCGTGTTCAGCTCAGATCATAAGATTCTAGAATAAATCTTAGAGAAGCGGTCAATGGTAGCAACTGAGATAGCCGAAATTCGAGAGAAGCTCTGTGAAGATGCAATAAAAAACGCAAAGCCTATGCAAAAACATGGGATATTGATACATCAATACGTGTAAGAATACTCCACAAAATGTCCAAAAAGTTCGCTAAAGATGCTGGCCTTTCGGCAAAAAGTGAAATTTCTCGCGTTATGAAAAGGATTCTTGATTGTCTCCAAAAAGAAATATGTACACGATTAAGTGACCCTCAATTCGAGTTTGGATTCCTACTGTTATCAAACAAGGAAAATGATAATAACGACCTTGAAAAAAATTGTAAGGACTAGGATAAATATTATAATACATATTTCAATAGAATAAATCTCTTTATTGAAATATGTGACTTCAAAATCCCCAGTGGAAAAAAAACTGACACTAAAACTCAATTAACATTTCTTACTTTCCTTTCATAATCTCGTATAGAGAAGGTATCTTTCTAAACCTGAGAGTGGCACTTCAAATACTCTTCAAAATTATATAAGTGGCAAGGGGCTTTTTTAACGTAGAAATAAAAGAATTTGAAATAGTCAGCTTTGACGGTATTATTGATAAATTCACTTCATCAAGAGCAGCGGAAAGTTTAGATTGTAATTAGTTTTATTAAAATATGATAATCACATCTTTATTAAATACAAGTATTTTCCAAAATTAAAGCTGTAAACGAATTTTCTCATACTCATGACCTATCTGGATCTTGTTTTTTGGGAGGGGGCCAAAAAAAATACTACGGTGCCAATTTTCCCGAAAAAATACGGAGCAATTTTCAAAAAAAAATAGATATATACATTAACAATTATAGCCCGTTTAAAGAGAGTAAATAGATATTTACGTTTTATTGTTTTAAAAACGTGTCTTTTTAAAATATTCTGTATAAATATTTAAAATAAAGAAATCTATTTCAAAATCTAGTTTTGTTTCTCAACTAAATTTTTTGTCTCAACTATAAAGCCTACCGTGAGCCTATGATTTTGTTTGTTTATGAATTTGCGGGTAAATTTTTACACATAATATCATATAAAGATCGAATTGGGGGAGGGTGCACTAAAAAGAAATTGTGCCCCGGGCACGAGTATAGCTTACTAAAGCATTGAATCAACCCACATCAGCTCCAAAGTGACATTTGTTTAAATTATTTAAAAATTTGAGAAATAGTTTGACTTCTTTGATGTTTTCTCTCCTCTTCTTTTCATGGCTTTGTCTTTATTTTTCCCTTTTTATACAGGATTGATTGGAATTTATTTAATTTTATTTCTATAATTTAATTAATGTATTTAACTTTTTTCTTCTTTTTTTTCTTTTTATTGAGTGAGTGATATTTTAATCGGATGATTATCCCCCGACTACGAATAGTACTCCCAACCAAAGGCAGATAATCAGGAGATGTTGGCAAAGATTCTTTCTTGTATGATTTTTTCTTTTATTTAGTGAAGAAAAAATTTCTTTCTTTCTTTAATACTATTTATTCAATGTGTTATGAATTAATTATAAATAGATCTTATCTTATTTTAGTATAATGTTTGTACGGAAATGGTTTCTTAGCAATCTAGAAGATCAAGTAAAATCATTTTTCGCGATATTACGAAAAGAGAAATCACCAATGCAACAGCACAAACACATTGAAAAAAAAAGAGAGAAGGTGAAAAGGAAGACTGTTTTCCTAAATTAGTGATTAATATAGATCAGCACTTGAATGAGGCCTTAACCCTACTCATCCATACAATCACTTAAAATAGTAATATTAATCCCATTTTGCTTATAGATTCCTATTAGGCACCTAATCACCAAGGAGGCATTTCATCCTTTTTATTTCTATTATTATTATTATTTTTACTCATTATCAAATACACAAAATGTCATAAACAGAATAGAAAAAGAAGAAAAAAAGACATCAAACAAAAAGGACAAAACCAAAATCATGATTATAGCACGGTTAATACAAAATAGCACCATTATATCACATTAATTAAGCCTTAGTCGTTTTAATTTTGATTAAATGAAAAAAACAAGTTTTTTTTTAACTGAAAGTAAGGAGCAAAATTAAAACTTAAAACGAACAGAAATTACTTCGTATATGAAAGGGGCTGCTTCCTCACTAGCGCCCCGCTCTTGACGCTAAAGTTTGACTCTTTCTCTCAACTCTTCTTTTAAAACAGTAAAAAACTTTAGCGTAAAGAGCGGGGCGTTGGTGAGGAAGCAGCCCCTTTCATATACGAAGTAATTTCTGTTCGTTTTAAGTTTTAATTTTGCTCCTTACTTTCAGTTAAAAAAACTTGTTTTTTTCATTTAATTTCTGAACGTTTTTCAATCAATGCATGTTTTGAATTTGGCTCTCCGCAGAGGAATAATTAAAGCGAAATTTGCATATTCATTGAATTTTTTTTTGCTAAATGGCTTTCTCATAATTTTGATCGAATGATTTTGAGAAAAAAGAGCGGGGGAGGAAGCCTAGTTGCCCTCCGATTTTTTGGTTAATTAAGATAAAGGCAACTAGAACTTTTAATTTTTTACGAATCTTTTTTTTTTTTTGTAAAAGATATACGTAACTTATAAATTAGCTTACGTAAAGAAGTTTTGTATTCTTATGTTTTATTACATATATGAGGGGGTTCGCCCCCTCGTCAGTACCTTGCTCTTTACACTAAAGCTTAAATTTTGTTCCAATTCATTAAGAATGACCCTCTGAATCACCAAAGCCGTAAAATAAATAGTTGAAATTACTAAAAATACTTTAGCGTGAAGAGCGGGGTATTAGGAGGAGATGAGCCCCTCATATGGGTACTAATTTCTGTTCGTTTTAAGTTTTAATACTGCTCTTTACTTCCAGCTGAAAAAAAACTTTTCATATTTCTTTTTTCTTTGTTTTTTTTTTTAAATAAAGCTAGTAAATCCTGCGCTCCCTTCATGGAAATTTTCTTCCACCATGAAAAATTCCTCGATGGAAAGCTGCCCCAGCCTATCCCCCTATTCTCAACCCCTCACCCAACCAAAAATCCTACTGAAAACGCCTGCACACTTCCCAGTAACCATAACCATAAGTAAACACTGGTCAAAGTTTGTAACTTGTAGCCCCTCCCACGGGGACTGTGGGGGAGTAAGTCGTCCCCAAAGACACAGTTATAAGGTTTTTCGACTACGCTGAATAAAATAGCTATCTCAGAATTTTGATCCGTTGACTTTGGGAAAATAATTAGCGTGGGAGGGGGCCTAGGTTTTTTTTTGGTCACTTAAAAAGGGCACTAGAACTTTTCATTTCCGTTAGAATGAGCCCTCTCGCAACGTTCTAGGACAACTGGGTCGATACGATCACCCCTGGAAAAAAAACAAACAAAAAAACAAACAAACAAATAAACACGCATCCGTGATCTGCCTTCTGGCAAAAAATACAAAATTCCACATTTTTGTAGATAGGAGCTTTAAACTTCTACAGTAGGGTTCTCTGATACGCTGAATCTGATGGTGTGATTTTCGTTAAGATCCTATGACTTTTAGAGGGTGTTTCCCCCTATTTTCTAAAATAACGCAAATTTTCTCAGGCTCGTAACTTTTGATGGTTAAGACTAAACTTGATGAAACTTATATATATAAAATCAGCATTAAAATGCAATTCTTTTGATGTAACTATTGGTATCGAAATTCCATTTTTTAGAGTTTTGAATACTATTGAGCCGGGTCGCTCCTTACTACAGTTCGTTACCACGAACTGTTTGATAGAAGTGTGTCCGCAAAAGCTAAAAAAGTTTTCTTCTTTGATTATCCACTAAGTTATGAGTGGGTTGTGAGATTTTGACTTGACGTATGTCACGTGTGCAAAGGGATGATAGCCCAAAAGCACTAACAACAACAACGCTTTGATAGAAAATAGTCTTAAAGCAAGGGTGTATCCAGGATTTTCTATCGGACGGAGTACACAAAAAACTTTTCAGAACACATCAAAAACTTATCTATATGTATTTGTGTTACTTTTTTACGAAAAGAGGGGGGGGGGGGTACTCAGACCCGGTAGCCCCTCCCTTGGATATGGCACGACTCGGCGTAAAGAGCGTAAGTAAGGAGCAACCTAGTTCAAAAGTAACCGAAACTCTAGAAAACAGAGTTTTGGTACCAGTAAATATGTCATAAGAATCAAATTTTTACGCTTACCGAATTTTTATGAATGTTTTGCCCATCAAAGGTTCCGAGCCTGAAAAAATTTGCCTGATTTTCTAAAAAGGGGGAAACTCCCTAAAAGTCACAGAATCTTAATGAAAATCACACCATCAGATTCAGCATATCAGAGAACCCTACTGTACAGGTTTCAAGCTCCTATCTGAAAAAAATGTAAAATTTTGTATTTTTTGCCAGAAAAAAGATGACGGATGCGTGTTTTTTTTCTAGGAGTGATCGTATCGACCCAGTGGTCCTATAATGTAAGAAGGCTCATTCGAACCGATATTATAAATTCTAGTGCCCTTTTTAAGTGACCAAAGAATTGGAGGGCAACTAGACCTCTCCCACACCCCTTTTTTCTCAAATGGTCCAATTAAAATTTTGACATGGCAATTTTGTTCAGCGTAGTTGAAAGGCCAAATAACTATGCCTTTGGAGATATCATGACCCCCCACAGCCTGTGAGGAAAAGTCTTTAAGTTACAAAATTTACCCACTGTTTACGTATAGTGTTTGTTACTGGGAGGTATGCATACATTTTTCGAAGGGGGGGGGACGAATTTTATGCTCGTGGGATTTTTTTAAGGGGGATAATTTTCCGTGGGAAAGGAAGTTTCCAGGGGGTGAATTTTTCAGGGGAAATTATACAATAGGGGAATCTGCCAGAATTCCTATACGAAATTCGTGTTATGTCTTGCTTTTTCAGTGCCGACTCGATTTTCCGCGTGAAGTTGTTAAGAGTAATTGTCCGGGATAAATTTTCACCAGGATCGAATCGTCTAGAGAATAAATCCGTAGGGAGGAGGGATTTATCCGTGGAAGTGTAGCCAAATTCCCTGGCATTATTTAAAAAAACGATCAGAAATTAAAAAAAAATTCAACTGAAAGTAAGCGGCAACATTAGAGTTTAAAACGAACATAAACTATTACGTATATGAGTGGGGTTGTTCCTCCTTAACACCTCACTCTTTACGCTAAAGTTTAAATTCTGTCCCCATTTTTTAAGAACGACTCCCAAACACTGTTCTTTTGATTAGAACAACAAGGAGCTTTTTTAAAAGTACAAATAAACTGTAGCGTAAAGGAAAGGTTTTGAGGACGAGCAAACCTCCTTATATAAGTAATAATATTTTGAGCTTTAAATATGTCCTTTCCAAACTTAATTCACTTTAAAACTGAACCCGCCGTTGAAGGGTCGAAACGACGGACCAGCCCCAAACGCATTTGGCTAGTAGGTAAAAAAATCAAACTTGTGGGGCAAAAAAGCGTGATTTCCCCGCTATGTTACCTATTATGTTTTAAACATCGATCTAGGTCATTAGGTTGAACTAGGTCTAGGTCATTAGGTTAGCAAATTGTGTCAAGGTAGGTCAGCAGGCCTGACCTGAGGAAATTGAGGGTGCCACAGCACAGCATACTAAAATGCTTTTATATTTTGATGTTGAACAAATTAAAGATGTAAAACATTTTTATCTGCTAGTTAAAAAAAAAACTTAGTAATAAACATTGTTTAACCTAGGGACGAGCGTTATTATTTTTTTTTTTTGGGGGGGGGGGTAATAATGAAAAAAATCGACAATTTGAAAAGTCAGTGCCCAGAAATTGAAGAAAATTAAAAAAATTTGGCATGGACGAAGAATTTCTCGAAAAAGACATTGGAAATTTTAAGAATTTAAGAATTTTTCGTGAGGTGGGGGGGGGTGTGAGGTCAATAGTAAAAAAGCATTTTTCGATAATTCAAAAAGGGCAGTGCCCAGAAATTGAAGAAAATATAAAATCTTAGGGAAAGGGTGAAGAATCTCTTGGGAAAAAGATGTATTATAAATACCTGCTGCTAGAATTCTAAAAATCGTGTCCTGTTCCTCCATGGTAAAACCGAGAACTTGCATAGCAGAAAGTAATGATTGAAAATCTTCACAATCGTCCTTTGAAGCCATGGTCGTACTACCACCCTAGAAAAACGACACTAAAGTATAAGGCCATGGTTGTGTGAAAAAATTCAAAAGGCTAGTTGGGTGCAATCTACACTCTTATTTTAGCCTCGTCATCATCATCATAATTCGAAAATCCCATATTTCACAAGGTATTGGTAGCTTGGGACACCTCAAACATTAATATTGGCCTTTCCTTTGATCCTTGCCCCTACCCATATTTTGTTGTCATTCAATCTCCTAAAAAATGAAGAAAAAAGCCAAATATTTCTTTGATATATTTCGTTGGTACACCTACAAGCAGAAGTCCGACCTTTAGAGTGAATAAGAGCTTCAAAGACGAGAAAGCTTATCGTTTTTCAAATTACCATAACTTTTCAAAATTATAATTTACAGCTATTCAAGAGGACTTTCTAAGAAGCTAACAAAGCAAAACTTCATTTTGACGCCATAGCATTAATAAAAATGAGCTATAATGATCTATTTATTAACTATTTATAAGTTATTATGAGTATTGTAAGCTATTCATTATCATCCTTTTCCTCAAAAGTGTTGTTTTATTGTTTTTAGTTTTCTTTTCGTTTATTTCTTACACTCTTCTGTTTATTCATGTATGTATACAGGGCATAAATAAATTACTATTTTTGGCAGTAATCGTTATTTCAATTTCAGTCCACTTTAGTCTTTGTCAAACTATAAAATACTTTGTGTAAAACACTTGCATAGCCCAACGTCAACTTTCGACCTGTTTTATTCAAACGACAGAACATTATTAAAAAATTTTAATAATGTTTTTTAAAAATTATTTTTTAATAATTTTTTAACTATTAAAAATTTTGAAAGATACACAACCAAGTGTGTAACATCATCTCACAGTTAGACGTCACGGGTGTAAACAACGATTTGTCTTCAGGAGGAGATTAGCCGGCAAGAGAAAAGAAAAAGATCAAAACGAACATTTAGGTCACTAACAATTAAGGAGTTATTCTACAGTCTTATTACCTCGAGGGGTACGAGTTAATCAAGTATTTAAAAAAAAATTACGTTGAAATTCGCATTCTAGCCATGTATGCATTGTGCACTCAGTTCTAGCCCTCAGGGGGAGGGGAACAAATGAATTTTCCTCAGAGGGAGGGATACAGTACATTCTTATTCACCACTACCCTGGAAGAAGCATTCAAATGAATCACAGAGGAGAGTTACTGCCCTCCCCTAAGTGCAGAACTATGCATTCTAGCCAATGAACATCGAAGTTATACCAACTATGAAATTTGTTTATAAGAATTCAGGTCGAACTTGTGTTCACTTCTTAGAGAATCGCACCCCACCCTGTTTGTACAACAATATTATTCTAGCTGACAGATTTTGTAATAGAAAGCATCAAGGGATACTACCTCCTTCCCTACCCTCTAGCTACGCCTAAACTCTTTAAGCAATGAAAGATGTCTTTCCATCAGACTACCATCATTAGTTTGCAAGCGCAAGCGTAGTGACCTGATTTTTGGCTGGAAATGGCTTTTCATGAGCGAACAAAATAAATTATATAACTTATTATGTTAGGGGTATATGATAATCGATATTACAGACTAGTTAAACAAAACGAGCATAAACATAGCTAATATACCCTTGGCAGAGTTGTTTTTATATCTAGCCAAATGCAGCGGCGTCAAAACACAGAGACTAGGAGGAGGGCCAAAACTGTGCAATTCTGGTGTTTGTGTTCTCCAGTTTTCCCCATGAAAAAAAAATCACAGTTTAATCAAAATACCAAAAATGGTATTTTTCAAAATACGGGTGAAGAGGCGAAAAATCATGGAGGGTTGAGTAAGTGCCACCCTGTCCTTCCTCCCCCTAACTGATGCCACATGACCAACCTTACAGCAAAAATGAAAAAGAAAAACATTCAATATAATTGATATAAGGATTAGGGTTTTTAGAATTAGCTCTACGATTTTACTGGATAATTTTTCAGAAACGAGCTTGAGTTTCCTTCGCTTAACAGTTATACTTCATCTGTTACTGACCCATCGTAAGCTTTCCACGGTTTAGAGCAGTGGTTACCATTGCATTTCTAAAGTCCTGATGGACCCCCTCGTGATATTTAAATTTTGTTATTCAGAATTTTAAATGTATTCATCTGAAGGAAGCTTAAAAAGGTCATTGACAATTTATTTTAGGCCATTTAAAAAGGCCATAAAAGCTAAAAGGCCATTTTTAAGTCGAGAATGAAAAATCCTCCATATGCAGTTATGCAGTCTTTGGTAGCAGTAGTTTTTCAGAATAAGGCTATTAGATTAATAGGTAAGTATGGTCGTGGTACTGATAGCTTCGAATTATTATTTTGGAAAGCTTAATATTTAAGATTAGTGAAATAAGAGATTGTTAATTAGGAGTGTTTGCACTTCAGTGTTTGAATAATCTAGTTTCAGATTTTTGATAAGTATTTTTTAGCCGAAATTCACTTCATCACGATTATTCATCAGGTCTAGACTAGGAATACTGCAAGTCTTACATCTGAACCACGGGACTTGTTTCCAGATTTCTTTCATTAAGCAGAAAGTGTGCCACAACTTTACAACCGTATTAGAAAGCGTTTTTTTTTTTACGAATTTGGGTTTGATGAATTGGCATTGGCATATATATATATATATATATATATATATATATATATATATATATATATATATATATATATATATATATATATATATATATATATATATATATATATATATATATATATATATATATATATATATATATATATATATATATATATATATATATATATGTATATACATATATATGTATATACATATATATGTATATATATATATATATATATATATATATATATATATATATATATATATATATATATATATATATATATATATATATATATATATATATATATATGTATATACATATATATGTATATATATATATATATATATATATATATATATATATATATATATATATATATATATATATATATATATATATATTGTTTGTGTGTCTGTCTGTCTGTCGACTGACGTATTGTTTGTCCGCATATGGCGTCTAAATTATTTCATCATATACCAATTCAAAAACGAATGTATTCAAGCCGAAGTAGCTGAGTTGGTAAAGCGTTATGTTCCAGGTTCGAGAGGTTCCAGGCTCGAACCTTGGCTTTAGCATTAATACAAAAGAAGAAAAAAACTAAAAAAGGTAAAAATTACAAAAAAACTAAAAAGAAAATACTAAAAAATTAAAAAAGCTAAAAAACTAAAAAAACTAAAAAAAAAGGTACTGACGACCGGGACACAGTGACACAACTACAATGGGGACACCGGGGGCACAAGGGGATATATAAATGACGACCGGGACACTCAATGAGAAATTACAGACCGGGACACAAATGACGAACGGGACACAGGGAATATAAATGACGACCGGGACACTCAATGAGAAATTACAGACTGGGACACCGGGACACAAATGACGACTGGGACGTGTGTGTCGACTGACGTCATGTTTGTCGACTATAAATGATGACTGGGACACAGGGACACAACTACAACGGGGACGCCGGGGAGCACAGGGGGGATACATAAATGACGATGGGGACACAGGGAGTGTTTGATTAGCAATCACCATCAACAAAGCTCGAGGGGAATCATTAGAATAATGAGGTATAGATCTGAATACGGATTGTTTTTCCCATGGACAAATATATGTTGCATGTTCAAGAGTCGGTACGGTAAACCTGACAATCTATTTATATGTACGGACAATGGGACAGCGAAGAATATTGTATATTCGCAAGTTTTACGTAGTTAAAAACATATATATATATATATATATATATATATATATATATATATATATATATATATATATATATATATATATATATATATATATATATATATATATATTCTACACACAGAGTTATACAAAAATTTACCTGGTTTAAGTAGAAATATTTATCAGCAGAGGTAAGGCCATACTTCTCCTTATCCTCCTGTGTAAGTCCCCTCAAAAGCTCATAAAACACATGATAGTTCCTCTCTTCACCTGCTTGTGTGACGATTCGGGATTTTTCTAGTAGATACTCCGTGATTTTAGCTCCAGTAATGACCCCTCTGTTAAAAGAAAAGAAATGTAAATAGATAATAGGCTAACATCAATAGACTAACCATATTGGCCTGCACTGAATAGATAGTATACATTTCTATGAAATAAACTTTTAAAATGTAGATTTTCAAATAGAACATAAAAAGAAGATAAATTATGATACAGCGATTTTTCCCGGCTTGACGACCAATTTTACCAGTTGTCGCTATTTTCGCTATTTAATTGTACCATTGGTTTATTGGCCAATTTTAAATTGAGAAATATTTATTTCAAGGCGTTACTTTTTGAGCACATAACAGAGTTAAACAAAAACTATCAATCAAATAAAAACAAAGAATATTCTAAGGGTTTATACAAAGGCAACAAAAAATAAAAGACTCGGTAGTTATGATCTTGAGATACATCAACCTCGATTGGTCACATAGGTAAGGAAGAAGGGAGGGAGGGGAGCTCCAAGGTCATTTCCTATGATTTTTCTATTTGGTCCCTTCGTTTGGTTCCCCACATTTTGGAGTGACAGCCCTTCCACTCCTAAACATCGCCCCTCAGGAATTGAATTTCTGTCTAGGTCTCCGATGTGGATTTAAAATCAATTTATAGATCAGATT